>NW_026876152.1:0-18823 GCF_032173495.1 Musca vetustissima
ACTTAAAATGTGGTATTGTGCCTCAAATTGCTCCACTTCGAAGAAAGTACGAAATTAACCCTGAAACTTATTATTTTGTTAATATACCAAAATATTTTAATATTTGATTGATATGTATTATATCTTCCGATTTCATATGTTCGGTGACCTATTTGGAAATTTAATGGAGAATATTTTTTCCCTTGACATCATCCACCAAATATGTTCAATAGAGGGCCAGTGGACTTCAAGTTGGAAAATGTTCGAAAATATCATTCAAAGATTATTTCTTTCGAGTATATCTTATTTAGGGGGCATATTTTATTGGTATATATTATATCTACAGATTTTATATGTTCGGTGACCTTTAGTGAAATTTGATGGGGAATATTTTTTCCATTAATCGCTTCCGCATAAAATGTAATATTTTTCTAGAATGTGGCCTTCTTTGAAAGGAGCTATGTCAAAGACCCCAAAAAACCTATCTTGTATATGTATGTACTGAATTTCAAATTATTATTTATTATTATTATATTTCTTCGGCAACCTATAGTGAATTTTAATGTAGAATATTTTTTTCCATTAGAACCTTTTTAATAAAATAAAGCTTAAGGGGTCAAATGTGATACTAAATAGATCAAAAATTATTTTTTAAATTTTTAATTAATTTTTTAATACCAATATTTGAAACTCTTGTACAATTTTTTTTTAATGGAGATGAAGTCATCTGTCAAATTTAAACCTTTTTCAAAAAAACCCTATCCAAAAAAGAATTACAAATTCATGGCCAATTACTAAGGTTGGTTGCTTGGTTGGTTACAACTTCTTGTAATCTCCAATGACCAATGGCCCTGAACTTTTTTTCTTTACAAGCATTTCTTGTTTGAGTTTTGGTTTTTATTTCATAGCCCTGAAACAAGCTACAAGCTAATATGTCTAAAACGTAGTGAGGTGACCCTATTGGCCTTGACAAACAGACAAAAACAACGACTTCATTCATTCCTACATTTTGATGTTAGAGCAGATTTTGCTTTAGGCATCAAAACGTGAGCCCAAATGATGCTTTAGGCGGAACAAAACAATTTTATTTTGTGTAGGCGTCTTAAATAAAACATGAGGAATTAGCGGAAGAAGAAGAAGCAGAAAAACAAGTTTTTTTTATAAAATAAACAAAAAAATCTTTAAATAAACTTTTTGGTGTCCAAACAAAATTCTGCTGCTCTCATTTTTTCTCCTCCTCTTTTCAATTCTTGTTTTACTTTTTCGAACTAAGTTTGTCGTGTCATTCAGCTAAGATGGTGTGTGTGTGCGTTTTATGGATTAGATATTATCATTTTTTTATTTATTTGACCTTCAATTTCAGTTGATTTGAGTTTATTCTACCTTATCCTACCCCCCAACCATCCCAAGACACATAGCCCCCGCCTGTCACACCATATTAAAAGCTCAATGACTTTGTCGGACATATAAAGTCTCATTTTGGTCTTTTTAATAAAAATTTTCTTAAAAAAGAAATAATAATTTTTTTAGAAGTAATATTGTTAATAATTTGTATTATCAATTTTTTAACTTAGTAATGTATATAAGTGTTCATTTATAATTATTTATTAACCTGTTATTTATTTTTATGTAAATTACCTTGTCAAATAGCCAAAATAACCAAAAACCAACCTAAGTCTTAAATTTATATTTCCGTTTTGTGTCATTTGTTTTATGGGCAATTTGTTTGATAAATTTACATTTTCTTTATCTATATTTGGTATATTTGTGTGTCTGTATATAAAGTTGACATTGTAAAATATGTAAATATACATAAATCAATTACAAGTTATTTATTTACTAAGGAAGGTTAATAGTAAATGTAATGATTTTGTATATGCCTACATTAAAGCAGGCATTTCTTTGATAACTATCATAACTACCGATTTGATTTATTCGGTGACCTATAGTGGAATTTAATGGAGAATATTTTCCCCCTTGACATCGTCCCCATATAATGGAGTATTGAGGAAGATTTTGACTATTAATCGAAACAAGTTCGAGGTGAACCCTTAAATTCAATGTCAAATTAAATGGCCTCATTTGGGTGGACATTTGACTGATAAATAGTATAACTACCGTTTTTATTTGTACGGTGACCTATAGGAGATTTTCATAGAGAATATTTTTCCCCCTGACACCATTCCCCCAAAGTGGGGTATTGTGGGAGAATTTTGCTTTAATTCGAAAAGAGTTCGAGTTAACCCAAAATTAAAATTATCCTTATTTGAGTGGATATTTGAGTGGTAAATATTATAGCTACCGATTTGGTTTGTTCGGTGACCTATAGTGAAATTTGATGGAGAATATTTTGCACCTTGACATCGTCCCGCTATAATGGAGTATTCATGAAGATTTTGGCTTTTAATCGAAAAATGTTCTTGGTGAACCTTATGAATCAATATCAAATTATATACCCTCATTTGAGTGGACATTTGACTGATAAATAGTATAGCTACCGTTTTTATTTGTACGGTGACCTATAGGAGATTTTCATAGAGAATATTTTTCCCCCTGACACCATTCCCCCAAAGTGGGGTATTGTGGGAGAATTTTGCTTTAATTCGAAAAGAGTTCGAGTTAACCCAAAATTAAAATTATCCTTATTTGAGTGGATATTTGAGTGGTAAATATTATAGCTACCGATTTGGTTTGTTCGGTGACCTATAGTGGAATTTTATGGAGAATATTTTCCCCCTTAACATCCTGCCTCTATAATAGAGTATTGAGGAAGACTTTGGCTTTTAATCGAAAAATGTTCTTGGTGAACCTTATGAATCAATATCAAATTATATACCCTCATTTGAGTGGACATTTGACTGATAAATAGTATAGCTACCCTTTTTGAGTTGTTCGGTGACCTATAGGGGATTTTGATAGAGAATATTTTTCTCCTTGACACCATTCCCCCAAACTGGAGTATTGAGGGTAATTTTGCTTTAATTCGAAAATTGTTCGAGGTAAACCTAAAAAAATATTATCCTTATTTGGTAAATATTATAGCTACCGATTTGGCTTGTTCGGTGACCTATAGCAGAATTTGATGGAGAATATTTTCTCCCTTGACATCGTCCCCCTATAATGGAGTTTTGAGGAAGATGTTGGCCCCTTTGCCACCATTTCCCCAAAGTGGAGTATGGTTGCTGAATTTTGCTTTTATTCGAAAAGTGTTCGAAATAAACCTAAAAAAAATATTATCCTTATTTGAGTGGATATTTGACTGGTAAATACTATAGCTACCGATTTGGTTTGTTCGGTGACCTGTAGTGGAATTTAATGGAGAATATTTTTTTCATTGGTATATTCCCCCAAAAAGGCGGTATTAAATGAGAAATTGCCTTCATTCTGAAAAGAGTTCAAGATGAACCTTAACAATCAAGGTCATTTTTACATGCCCTCATTTGTGAGGTTTTTTGACTGGTATATATTACATGTACCGATTTTATTTCTTCGGTGACCTATAGTCAAATTTTATGGTGAATATTTCCCCCTTGACAGCATACCCCCTTAACATAAGCATTTCATGAGAATTTGGCTTCAATTCATATTAAAATATAAAAAGACGAATATTTTAGCACATCCCTATATTGGTGGATTTATTACATCCATAAATAGTATATATACAGATTTCTTTTGTTCGGTGACCTATAGTGAAATTTGATATGTGTGTGTGTTTTTATATGTAAATATTATATCTAACGATTTCATTTGTTCGGTGACCTATAGTAACATTTTGTGGAGAAATATTTTTCATTAACACCATTTCTCTACAGTGAAGAATTGTGCGAGAAATGGTCACCAATTCGAAAAAGTTACATTATAAAACCTTTAAATGCAAATTCATCCGCAGACCCTTATAATTTTAATTGTACCGATTTCGTTTGTTCGGTGACCTATAGTAAAATTTTGTGTAGAATATTTTTTCCATTAACAGCATTTTCCTAAAGTGAATAACTGTGCGAGAAATTACTTCCAATTGGAAAAAGGTACATTATAATACCAATAAATTCAAATTCGTTTGTAGGCCCCTATATTAGCTTGATATTACATCATTACATATTATATCTACCGATTTTGTTTGTTCGGTGACCTACATTAAAAGTTTGTGGAAAATATTTTTTCTATTAAAACCATTTTCCAAAAGCGAATAACTGTGCAAGAATTGCCACCAATTCAAAAATAGGTACATTATAATACCTTTGAATGCAAATTCAACTGCAGACCCCTAATTTGGGCTGGTATTACATAGTGAAAATTTAAATCTACCGATTTCTTTTGTTCGGTGACATATAGTAAAATTTAGTGGAGAATATTCTTTCCATTAACACCATTTCCCTAAAGTGAATAATTATTCGACAAGTTGTCCCCAATTGGAAAAAGGTACATTATAATACCAATGTATGCAAATTCGTTTGCAGGCCCCTACTTTGGGTTTGGGTTTGCATTATATAGTTAAATATTACATTTACAAATTTCATTTATTCGGTGACCTATAGTAAAATTTTGTGGAAAATATTTTTTCTATTAACACCATTCCCCTAAAATAAACATTTGTACGAGAAATCCAATCCAATTCGAAAAAGCTACGTTTTAAGATTTTTCAATACAAATTCGTTTGCAGGCAAATATTATATCTACCGATTTCATTTGTTCCGTGACCTATAGTAAAATTTTGTATAGAATATTTTTTCCATTAACACAATTTCCCTAAAGTGAATAATTATGCGAGAAATTATCACCAATTCGAAAAAAGTACATTATAATAACTTTGAATGCAAATTCTTCCGCATACCCCCTAAAATTTGGCGGAGAATATTTTTTCCATTAACACTATTTTCCTAAAATAAGAAATTGTACGAGAATTGTCACCAATTGAAAAAAAGTACATTATAACACATTTTAAGGCAAATTCGTCAGCATACCCCTATTTTGGGTTCGTATTACATTGATCAATATTGTATATAGAATTTTTTTTAGTTAGGAGACCTATAGTGAAATTTGATGAGGAATACTTTTTCCCTTAGCGCCATTTCTCTATGAAACAGTATGAAGGTCGACGAGACATAAAAAGCCATTTCTTTTGCATATCTCTTTTTTGGAGCTTAATTATATTGATAAATATTATATGTACCGATTTATTTTAATCGGTGACCTATAGTGAAATTTGATAAAGAATAATTTTCCATTAGAGTCATACTTCCAGAAATCAGTATTAAGAAGGAAAATTAGTCTCGATTGGAAGCAATTAATAATGAGTCATATACATACCACCATTTTATTTTCTTCCAGAATAATCGCCATATTTTTTTTTATATATAAAAAATTATAATCTAATTTTCTTTCAAACCTAGTGTAGTAGCTCTATTAATATCTACTTTAAATAATTTAAAACCGGTTCTACTTTTTCAACAACAACAACTCGATGATAATAATGACATTCTCAAACAAACATTGTCGCACCAATTAATATTCATTAATAAAAAAACCGCTCAAGTTAAGCATTCCCAAGACCAGACAATGTGACGGTCAAACGCTTTTGTCATCGTTTACTCGGCTTCATATGGCATCATCAAACCGCAAAGGCAACCTCATGGAATGACTTGGTGTTGTGCCATAGAGGTGGAGCTGTTTGGTCTCTATTTACAGATAAATGATGATGTCATTGATTGTCAATATGTGTGTTCTTTTTTTTTTTTTTTTGAAGGGGATCTAAAAAAATCGTACGCTTCATTATAAAATAAAATAAATATTGTGTTTTTTAATATTAAAATTTCAGAAATATGTTTACCCATAATTTTTGCGTGTATGTATATGTGTAAATCTGTGTTTATTTAACATGATATCGTTTAAATTTGTGTATTTTTTTTTAATTTATTTGTTTATTGATTTCATTTTTATTGTCGTATCGTATTCAAGATATGTAAACAAATTCAGTCCCATAATAATGATCCATTTGAAGAGGCCATTGGTGCATCAAATATTATTTGTTTACACAAAAAAAATATGATTTCCTCTCATCGAACGATCGGGTGATAAGGTCTGCGGATTATTTACAAAATTGCCAAATTTCACACTAATATCAAGGAATTTTTTTATTATTGAAAAAAATACACTTATGATGAAAGAAATCTTTTTTTGAAATTAAAAAATATAATATTTTTTTTTTTTTTGTTAATAAAAACTATTTATTTAATAAACAAATTTTTTTTAAATAAAAAAGAGAATTTTTTTTCCATTAACACCATTTCCATAAAATGAAGAATTCTACGAGAAATTGCTACCAATTCGAAAGGGGTAATTTTTAATACCTTAGAATACAAATTCGTCCGCATACCCCTATTTTGGGTTGATATTATATAGGTAAATATTATATCTACTGATTTTGTTTGTTCGGTGACCTATAGTAAAATTTGGCGGAGAATATTATTTCCATTAACACAATTTCTCTAAAATAGAGAATTCTACGAGAAATTGAAACCAATTCGAAAAGATACATTATAAAACCTTTGAATGCAAATTCGTCTGTAGATCCCTACTTTGGACTGGTATTACATAGAGAAATTTTAAATGTGCCGATCCCTTATGTTCGGGGAGTATTATTAAAATTTGGTGGATAATATTTTTCCATTAACATCATTTCCCTAAAATGAAGAATTCTACGAAAAATGGTCACCAATTTAAAAGGGATATTTTATAATACCTTTAAACGCAAATTCGTCTGCAAGCCCGTTTTTTGGGTTGATATTATATAGGTAAATATTATATCTACTGATTTCGTTTGTTCGGTGATCCATAGTAAAATTTGGCGGAGAATATATTTTCCATTAACACCGTTTCCCTAAAATGAAAAATTCTACGACAAATTGCCATCAATTCGAAAAGAGTACTTTTGAATACCTTTGAGTACAAATTCGTCCGCATACCCCTATTTGGGGTTGGTATTATATAGGTAAATATTATATCTACCGATTTCATTTGTTCGATGACCTATAGTAAATTTTAGCGGATAATATTTTTTCCATTAACACAATTTCTCTAAAATGAAGAATTCTACGAGAAATTGCCACCAATTCGAGGTACAATATAATACCTTTATATTCAACATAGGGTTCTGGCTGGACTTCAAAAAATATAATAAATATAGAAATATAATAAAAAAAACATTATATGTTATAAATAAAATCATAATTTAAATTTAATATTGCAATACATTTTCTCTACCTCTATATTAAACCTGTCTGTCTAGCCATCACACATACTGTTGCTAAATGATCCGATTTTTCTAATTGTGATGATGATGATTATTCTGCAGCCACTTTAGTTTTGCCATCGTTGCAGCATGCTGCCATTTTTATTAGATCGTTGACCTAAATGTTCACGGCTAATTGTGTGAAAATTTATATATTTCCTACGGTGTTGTTGTGCTTGTGTTTTCTACTATTGTGGCTTTTCACACATGAAGAGGCACACAACAAAAAAGCAGAGACGTGGATGGAAACGAAAATATGGGGGAATTTAGAGAACCTAAGAAATCTTGAAAACTAAAAAAAATGGAGGATAGGAGTCCTAACCCTTGGTTAGATTAAAAAATGGGCTGAGTTAAAAATGAAAACCAAAGTCCCTCAAAATTATTTCAGGAGTCCTCAAGGTAGAATTCGTAATACCAATTAATTGAGGAACTCTTTTTTTAAATATAAAGCTCTATGTGGCTATAAAGGGATGTTGTCAGCCTCCCAAATTTCGATCTATATCAGGAATCGGAATTTACTTTATGAATATATATTTAAAACAAGAAGAATCGATTCTCCATTCGTTGGAATACCGGCATAACAAATTAGAAGAAGAAAAAAAATCTTAACTATTTCGGGGGCCCTCTATAAACTCCTAATGCGTTAGCCTCCCAAAAATTCCATCCATGTTAGGAAATGTGCATGATATTAAAATGTATATTTGAAATATATCGATTATCCTTTTGTTAGAATAAAAAACTACCCTCCCCATTGAGAATAAAATATATAGCTACGCCACTGCTTAAGAAAATATGGTTTTATTTATTTCAAAAAAAAAAAAAACAATATAAATATTTATTCGTTGAAAATTGAACTCTTCAAATATTATATTGGCAAGCGAAAAAGTAAACAATATTTGAAAACAATTGGGGCCACTTCCCTGTGGAAGAACTATAAAACAAATATATGAAAAATACCACACCAATGCAATATTAGTCATTAAAAATAGTCAGAGCTTTTGTTTCAACCTAAAAATATGCGTATAGTATATTGAAAAACCAGTAAGAAAGTAGTAAAGTCGGACTGGGCCGACTATATGATACCCATCACGACTTTGGGTATATCCTACATATGTTTGTTATATATCTATATCTGAACCGATTTCAGGGAAACTTGCCAGAGACTAGTTTATATTACTTCAATACGTTGTGTCAATCGGCCTAGCTATGGATCTTTTCATGAAGCTTAGCAACATTATTGTAGACTTAATTCAATAAACTACACCAAAATTCGAGCAAATCGAAAGATATATAGGGACTTTGGTGCACCATAAAATGCATAAAATCGGACGAAAACAAATCGATTTTCACGAAACATAGCACACGTCGTTCTAGACTTAATTCAGTACGCTATGACAAATTTCGTGCAAATCGAATAATTTCCAGAGACTTTGGTGCCCCAATTACCTAAAATCGGATGAATATATATATATATATATATATATATATATATATATGGGAGCTATATCTAAATCTGAACCGATTTTAACGAAACTTTGCACACATCATTCTAGACTTAATTCAGTACGCTATGCCAAATTTCGTACAAATCGAAAGATATATAGGAACTTTGGTACATCATTTACCTTAAATCGGACGAAGATATATACGGGAGCTATATCTAAATATTGCACACATCATTCTATACTTAATTTAGTACGCTGTGCCAAATTTCGGGCAAATCGAAAGATATATAGGGACTTTATTGTACTATTTACTTAAAATCGGGCGAAACTATATATGGGAGCTATATCTAAATCTGAACCGATTTTCACGAAACTTTGCACACATCATTCTAGACTTAATTCATTACTCTATACCAAATTTCGTGCAAATCGGACGAAAATATATATGGGAGCTATATCTAAATCTGAACCGATTTTTCCCAATTTCAATAGGGACCGTATTTGGACCAAACAAATGAGCTGTGCCAAATTTCATCTAATTCGGATCATAAACGCGACCTGTACTTTGTTTACAATTTAACATAAACAGACGGACGGACGGGCATGCATAATTCGTCTCAGAAAGTGATTCTATGCATATTCTCAAAAGGAACCTTGGGTCTATCTCGATTATTTTTGCCTGTTACAAACATATGAACAAAGACATAATACCCTGTACCAAGTGTGGTGAAGGGTATAAAAATGATTGTCGGAAAAGTTTAGGAATTGTTTAATGTATTTACGCGGACTTTTAAACGTTTTTTTCTTAAAATTCCTCTCACAAAATAATGAAGAAAAAGCTTTCACAGAATACAGGGATTTTGCTAGCTTTACCGAATTTATTTTCTGATTGGGTGTATGTTTCATACCTCTTGCACAGTGGGTCCAATTTTCAACCATAAAGGACCTGAACCTCTTTAAGGACCTGAAAAAAATTTCTTAAAAATCCACGCCTCTTTAAGGACCTGAAAAAAAATTCTAAAAAAATCCACGCCTCTTTAAGGACCTGAAAAAAATTCTGAAAAAATCCACGCCTCTTTAAGGACATGGAAAAAATTATTTTCACAAATCCACGACTCTTTAAGGACCTGGAAAAAATAAAAATCCACGCTTTTTTTAAGAATCTCCCCAAATTAACATTTACTATTTAAAGGAAGCTTAGGACCCTGTTTTATTCGTCCTTGCTTGTGAAAATATGATAAGGGAAAATTTATGATATTTACACTCCAATTGTCCCCTTTGCCTGAGAAATCCTATTTGCATAAAATCGCGAAAATAGCAACTGTTCTTCCTCTCTCGCCTTATCCTTGTAGCAAAAAAAAGGAGCAAACGTTTCTTCGTTCGTAACATTTCCGCACGAACGAATATAAATGTTTTGCCAACTTTTCAGCATATTTTTTCCAACAACGTTTCAGTTTCATGTCTGCTGCTGCTGCATACATTTTCCATTTCCTGGAATACAACTCGACTACATTATTTGTCTGCAAAATTTAAATTGCTGTTGTTGTTGATTTTGTGTTTTTTTTTTAATGAAACAAATAAAAATGTAGAATTTACAGACAACATAACCCATTTCTTTTATAACGGCAATATAAAACAGCTAACAAACAATTTTACCCCACTCCCCTTTTCAACCCCTTTAACAAGAAAAAGGCTGTCGATTTTTTCTTTTGGAAGTATGTGGGGCTTGTGGAGTATACTGCCAAGGATTTGAGTGATTCATGTCATTTCGACAAAAGGCTGTAATGAGATATAGGAAGGGGTATGGTGGGGAATAGAGGGGTTTTTTAAATGCTCACTTCTCCAAAAAAGCAAGGAATTTGTCTGCCGTCAGTGGTAGTAAATTCAATGCCATATTTTCGGCGCCATAGCTATCTTTAATGAGGTTAAAAGGAAGGGAGTCGAACATCGAACGTGGAAGGGAGTCGAACATGCGAACTGAATGAAAGGCAGGCTATAATTCATTTTATGAGGTCCTTGGAAAAGACAGAGAGAGACCTTGATATTTCATGTACAGAAAAAAATACAATTTTTTTTGTTTTTGTAATGCCAACGATATGGCAGCCCGGTAATAAACGTATAAAAATATGGGGCCTAGTTTGGTGCCCACATACGAGAAAAATAATTTTTTCCCCATATTCCCCTATACCCCGACCAAATTTTTATTACCAGCCACAATAACAGTAAATGTCTGATGACTACTGGACATGTTTTTCCACTTCGTTTCCTTACTTCGTCCTTTTGATTCTCATTTTTATTTTTCCTTATAAAATATTAATGGTCTATGGAATTTAGGAGCTATTTTCTTGGGGGGGAGAGAAACATTCAGCGACTTTGCTTGAGGGAGAACAAAAGGGAATTATATAAAACAAGAAATGTATAAGGATATGTCTTGTGTCTGTATGTATCCTTTTTTTTAGGAACAGGTGTTTATGAATACATATTTGATTGCCTGCCAACACATATAAAATGGAGATTTTTATTTGCTGCTAACATAGAGGCGAAAATAAGAAGAATATTGCCATATAAGAAAAGAAAGGAGCAAAAGAAAAAGAACATTAAAGTTAAGGAAAGGACTTCGTAATACAAAATGTTGTCTTTAAGGAGACCAATCCACCTCCCCATTTTCTATTCTTTGTGGAGACCAATCCACCTCGATTTAAAATGTTGATGATTTTCACTTGAAATTAGACATTTTTGAATTTGTGTAGATACGAGTTAAATTAAAAACAAAAAAATTAAATATTTTGAAAAAGATTATAGTAGGGTCCCCTTAACGTTTCACATAGGAGCACATGTCCCAAGGACAAGCTTTAAACGACGAGAGGAAAAAGTTCCTTCTTTGAAAATGCTTCTCCATTTCAAATGTCCCCCTTTGCAAACGAATTTCACAACAAAATTCCCCACTCCATTTTTTTGTTTAGAAACACAACAACATTAAAACGAATTTTTAATTCTTTATTAATTAATGAAGTAAGTCTGGCAGGATTATGTTATGATTATTTCAGGATTACAAGGAAGTAATGTAATGTAACGTGAAGTGTGGGAATAATATTCGTCTGACAACATCTGCTGTTAATTACACGAATAAATGAACTGCCATTACTGGAATTTGAGGAATATTTTTGAATATTAAATATCGAGCCTAATACTAATATTTTTTAAAATTTTTTCAAGGCCGGAGATGTTTTTAAATATTTGTTTTCAAGACCAATAAAAGGATTTTGGGGTCCATATATAGGCGTGGCCATATATGGGACCTGATCTTTTAAATTATTTTTTTCAACGTCCATATATGGGTCCAGATTTTTAAAATTATTTTATAGATGAAGATGTTTTAAAATAACTCTTGAAGGTCCACCTACCGGTTCGATTTTTTTAAATATTTTTTCAACGTCTATATATGGGCTTGGATGTTTTTAAAATTATTTTTAAGGTAAACCTACAGACGTGGATTTTTTAAAATATAATTTTCGAAAATCCGTATATGGGCCTAAATTTTTAAAAATATTTTTTCAACGTCCATATATTGGCTTAAATTTTTTTCGTGAAAATAGGTTCAGATTTAGATATAGCTCACATATATTTTTTCGTTCGATTTTAGGTAAATAGTGCACAAAAGTCCCTATATATCCTTCGATTTCGAGTCTAGAACGATGTGTGTTAAATTTCGTGGAAATCGATTCAGATTTAGATATAGCTCCCATATATATTTTCGTCCGATTAAATGGAAATGGTGTACCAAAGTCCCTATACATCTATCGATTTGCACGAAATTTCGCACAACATACTGAATTGAGCCTAGAGTGATGTCTGCCAAGTTTGGTGGAAATCGGTTCAGATTTGGATAAGGCTCCCATATATATTTTCGTCCGATTTTATGTAAAAGATGTACCAAAGTTCCTATATATATTTCGATTTGCACGAAATTTGACGTAGCGTACCGAATTAACTCTAGAGTGATGTGTGCTAAGTTTCGTGAAAATTGGTTCAGATTTAGATATAGCTCCCATATATATTTTCGTCCGATTTAAGGTAAATGGCGCACCAAACTCCTAATGTTATTTAAATTTTTAACAGTGCGGCGTACTGAATGGCGTGCTATAAATTTCCATAAATTTGTCCCATGGTACGCAGACTACTCTAAATCTGCCCGAATGAAATTATATTTATCATAGATGTCAGAAAGACATGAGCATGTTCCTTCGATTGGTGAAGGGTATCATATAGTCGTCCCAGTCCGACTTTACTACTTTCCTTTCTGGTTAAATATTATTTTTTCAAAGTCCACCTACATGTGTGGATTTAAAAAAATCTTTTCAAGATCCACCTACAGGCGTGGGGTTTCAAAATTATTTTTGTCAGGATCCAACAGGAGTGGGTTTTTAAAAACAATTTTTTTGTCCGAGGATTTTATTGGGCGTGGATTTTTAAAAATTATTTTTTTTTTCATGATCCAACTACAGGCGTGGATTAAAAAAAAATAATATTTTTTTCAAGATCCAACCGCAGACGTGGATTTTTAAAAAATATTTTTTTTTTTTAAGATCCAACTCCAGACGTGGATTTTTAAAAAATAGTTTTCCAAAGACCACATAGAAGATTGGGTGGATTTTCAATGCTATTTGGCGCATTTAAAAAAACACGATTTTTTCAAGGTCCACATACTTGGTTGAATTTAGAAAAATTATTTAAGATTTTTATACCCTACACAACTATGTTGTCAGGGTATTATAGCTTTGTGCAGCCCCAAAAGTTTGTAACGCCGCGAAATATTGGTCCTAGACCCACCTTTAAGTATACCGATCGTCATATCTCGACTAGCTGAGTTGATCTAGACATGTGTGTCCGTCCGTCTGTCCATTATAATTTGTAAACACGATACATGCCACAGTTATGGACCAATCTTCACGAAATTTTGCATGTTGGATGGGTTCTGGCCAATGAAGACCCCTATTGTTTTTGGTAAAGATCGGATAATATTTAGGGGATGAAATGGACCAACTACTAAATTTTTGTCGGTTTTTCTGGTCGCTCCAGAGACCGCAATTATGGCGCGAACACCGCGAATTTTTGCATGGAGAAGGGGATCGAGCCAAAGAATAAGCATGCCTGTTTTGATAAGGATCGGTCAATATTTAGCGGGTCAAATGGACTCTGACTTTTGTGTGAAAAATTACAAATTTTGTATTATATTGCCTATATATCTGCCCCTGAAGAACACAGACCAGAGAAGTTGATTGTATATCCAAGAGGAGTGGTTGACCTTTAAATTGATACCAATTAAATGGTCGTACGTACTCAGATGTGGGAGTTACACTTAAATATTTACAGGTGCTTACGTACTGAGATATTATTTAGTAACCCGTTACCACACTAGAGGGCGGAAATATGGCGCTGGTCGCTCTGAAATTTTCCAGTTGTGGTCAAGGACAACGCCTATTATTTTCGGTGATGATCAGATAATAATTTTGGGATGTAGTGGACGGAAGACTTAATTTTTTGTGTGTGTTTTTTTTCGAGTCGATCTATAGGCCACAATTATAAGCCGAACATCACAACACAACCCACGGTGAAGGGAATCCGGACAAGTAATTAGAAGGGCTGTACTGAATATTATTAATATTCGAAACATATGTCAGTGTAAGGTAAAGGTGCTGTTGACCTCTAATCGGGCAAGAGGGTGCAAATATCACGAAATATTGCCCGGGGTCAGAATAAACATCTGCAGAAAGTTAGAGTTCCGTTGAAGTTGTGTAGGGTATCGTATGGTCGGCCCCGTCCGACTATACTGCTCCGCTCACTGGTTAAAAATAGCAAAGTGCAAATTATTTAGATGGAGTGAACTTTTTTTAATTTTTTTTTGAGATCCGTGAATTTGTTTTTTTTTTTTTTTTGTATTTAATTTATAATTTATATTCCTACACATGCCTCCATTGACATTTCTTGTCAATGAAAATCATATCGTTTGATCTTTGTCACAATTACAAATGACATCTGTGGTTGTTGTCGTTTTTTTTCTCTCTCTCTCTAATTTGACATCAGCATTCTAGTCTTCTGAGATATTTCGAATAGTTGCCGCTAGAAAATACTATTTTCAGTATTTACTTGCCACACAGCAACAACAACAAAAAAGTAACAGCGGCAACGGTAGCTACCGCCAATAAACGCAATAGCAAGAAACGAAATCAAACCAAAGTGTGTCATGATGTCAATATAAAACTATTTTTACTACAATAACAACAACAACGAGTCGTTTTTCAACATTCACACCGACGACAACAACAACATCAGAAACATACACTATTTTCCAAGTCTGTCAAGCACAGCGAAATAAAAAAAGAGACAATTTGAAATACAAAAAAAAAAAAAAAATACAGGCCTACTAAAGGTTAGGTAAAATGCCAAAGGATATAAGTGATATATTGTAAAATATTTTTCAAAATTTAAATATCTTATATTTAAAAAAAAAAAAATCCATGCCTTTGTATATTCTTAAAATTAATTTTTCAAGATCCATATTTTAGTTTTATGACTTAGTTCACATTGCCTTCTACCCAACCATAGTAATGTGAATTGTTTTTATTTATTTTTTTTAATTTTCTATTACAATTTAGTGTATTCTTTTTTTCCAAGTTTACCCGCATATATTTGATTTCAAACACTCGCACACACATACAGAATTTACAACATTATTATTACAAAAAAAAAATAGAAAATAATAATAATTTCTAACCAACATTTAATTGTGTCATATATGCCGACGACATTCACGGCTGAGTAACCAAACAAATGATGAGCCCTGGCCAGGCGCTGGCATCGGATCTAAATGTTGTCATTCATTGTTCACGATGACAACTGAGATTAATGTTCGTCACTAGAAAAAAACCCTGTCAGATTACAAGTCAAATGGAAAAAAAGATAGACTGAGAGATAGACCGACAGACAGACAGATGGAAAATCTAAATGGATGGTTGAAACATTTATTGTATTCATCGATTACAGAAGATGTTAGGAAAATTAGAATTTAAAAAGTTCACGTGGCTTAATTATAGAATTAATCAATTGAATTTCTCTTCTTGAATAGTTATAAAGGAAATATTATTTGTTCTCCAGTTTACATTTTAAAACTACTTTTTGGGTCCATGTATCGGTTTTTTAAAATATATTTTCAAAATCCATTTATGAGTGTGGGTTTTTAAATTATTTTTTCAAGATCTGTGTATGAACTTCGATTCATAAGCCTGGATTTTTAAGATCCAAATAAATTTTTTTAAGGTCCATCCACAAAACCTGATTTTTTAAAAATGTTTTTCAAAGCTTCATATAAAAAGGCTAGGGGGTTTCAATTATTATCTAAAAATTTTTATGCAGAAAATTGAATTTTTTAATTTAAATATATTTTTATTGATCTCTTATTAATGTCACATTTTTCTTTCTATCTATCTTTTTAGGTAAGTTACACTTTTATGTCCATCCTTGATTTTTTTGAGTAAGTAGTACAAGACGAGGTGGAAATAATATGAAGACGACGTGAATAAAAGCCTCTAAAAACTGTGTAGTCAATACTATATTAACTCCAGCCAAATTTAACTAAGTCAATACCACATTGACTCTGGTCTATACTATTTGACACGAGTCAACAATATTGACTCTAGTCATATTATCTAGAGTCAATATTATTCACCACAGTCACTAGTCAATAATATTGACTCTAGTCAATACTATTGACTCCAGTCAATACTATTGACTCTAGTCAATACTATTGACTCCAGTCAATACTATTGACTCTAGTCAATACTATTGACTCTAGTCAATACTATTGACTCTAGTCAATACTATTGACTCTAGTCAATACTATTGACTCTAGTCAATACTATTGACTCTAGTCAATATTATTGAATCTAGTCAATATAATTGCCTCTAGTCAATATGATTGACTCTAGTCAATACTATTGACTCTAGTCAATACCATATTGACTCCAGTCAATACCATATTGACTGTAGTCAATACCATATTGACTGTAGTCAATACCATATTGACTGTAGTCAATACCATATTGACTGTAGTCAATACCATATTGACTGTAGTCAATACCATATTGACTGTAGTCAATACCATATTGACTCTAGACAATACCATATTGACTCTAGTCAATACCATATTGACTCTAGTCAATACCATATTGACTCTAGTCAATACCTTATTGACTCTAGTCAATACTATATTGACTCTAGTCAATACCATATTGACTCTAGTCTATACTATTGACTCTAGTCTATACTATTGACTCCAGTCAATACTATTGACTTTAGTCAATACTATTATAGACTCTTGTCAATATTATCGACTCTAGTCAATATTATTGACTCTAGTCAATATTTTAGACTCTAGTAAATATTATTGACTCTAGTCAATATTATCGACTCTAGTCAATATTATCGACTCTAGTCAATATTATCGACTCTAGTCAATATTATCGACTCTAGTCAATATTATTGACTCTAGTCAATATTATTGACTCTAGTCAATAGTATTGACTCTAGTCAATACTATAGACTCTACTCAATACTATTGACTCTAGTCAATACTATTGACGTTATTCAAAAGTCTAGTCAACATTATTGACTCTAGTCAATATTATCGACTCTATTCAATATTATTGACTCTAGTCAATATTATTGACTCTAGTCAATATTATTGAATCTAGTCAATATAATTGCCTCTAGTCAATATGATTGACTCTAGTCAATACTATTGACTCTAGTCAATACTATTGACTCCAGTCAATACCATATTGACTGTAGTCAATACCATATTGACTCTAGACAATACCATATTGACTGTAGTCAATACCATATTGACTGTAGTCAATACCATATTGACTCTAGACAATACCATATTGACTCTAGTCAATACCATATTGACTCTAGTCAATACCATATTGACTCTAGTCAATACCATATTGACTCTAGTCAATACCATATTGACTCTAGTCAATACCATATTGACTCTAGTCAATACCATATTGACTCTAGTCAATACCATATTGACTCTAGTCAATACCATATTGACTCTAGTCAATACCATATTGACTCTAGTCAATACCATATTGACTCTAGTCAATACTATATTGACTCTAGTCAATACCATATTGACTCTAGTCAATACTATATATACACTAGTCAATACCATATTGACTCTAGTCAATACTAAATTGACTCTAGTCAATACCATATTGACTCTAGTCTATACTATTGACTCTAGTCTATACTATTGACTCCAGTCAATACCATTGACTTTAGTCAATACTATTGACTTTAAAGTCAATAGTATTGATTAAAGTCAATAGTATTGACTTTAGTCAATATTATTGACTCCTGTCAATACTATTGACTCCTGTCAATACTATTGACTTTAGTCAATACTATTGACGCCTGTCAATACTTTTGACTTTAGTCAATACTATTGACTCTAGCCAATACTATTCACTCTAGTCAATACTATTGACTCTAGTCAACACTATTGACTCTAGCCAATACTATTCACTCTAGTCAATACTATTGACTCTAGTCAACACTATTGACTTTAGTCAATACTAATGACTCTAGTCAATATTATTGACTATAGTCATTACTATTGACTTTAGTCAATACTATTATAGACTCTTGTCAATATTATCGACTCTAGTCAATATTATTGACTCTAGTCAATATTATCGACTCTAGTCAGTATTATTGACTCTAGTCAATATTATCGACTCTAGTCAATATTATTGACTCTAGTCAATAGTATTGACTCTAGTCAATATTTTTGACTCTTGTCAATACTATTGACTCTGGTCAATATTATTGATTCTAGTCAATATTATTGACTCTAGACATAGAATTTGACAAACCCTTGGAAATTTCCAATAATTTTAACAAATTGATTTTCCTAATGAATATTTATTGACCATTCCTGGATAAATGAGGACCAGACGTGACGTGAAGTTTAATGTATTGAATCACCACCATCATCATCCCCATAATTGTTTAAGTACCAAGCATATGACTTATTTTTATATGGCAT
>NW_026876153.1:0-188644 GCF_032173495.1 Musca vetustissima
ACATTACAACCTAATATACCATCATAGTCGCCACTTATGTCACATTCTAACAACTCTATCGTTGCTTCTGGTATATTAAATTCTTTAAAAAATGGTATTCTGATTTTAGTTGTAGAAATTGATTTGGAGTTAATTGTATTTAGTATTATAGGTTTTTCTAATTCTGTGCGAAATGATTGATGAAACAATCCTTTCTTTATTAGTGACGTCGCTGCGCCTGTATCTACTAAAAGTTTTATTGGGATCGAACTAGTCCTTATAATTAAATAGGGTAGCGATCGTTGGCTGGTGATTGAAAATTTGAATGTCCAACAACTCCTACTTCCATAGGAATCGGACTATCATTATTAACATTATTATTGTTTCTATATATATTTGATTTGGGGGGTAGTTTATATTTTGATTATGGTATGGTTGAACTTGTTTATTGCCGTTATGAAAATTATTGGAAACATTACTTTGATTGTTAAAATTTCGAATTTGATTTGAATACTGTTGTGGGGGGTAGTTTATATTTTGATTATGATACGGTTGAACTTGTTTATTGCCGTTATGAAAATTATTGGAAATATTACTTTGATTGTTAAAATTTCGAATTTGATGATTTATATATTGACCAGAATTATCGTGTTTTTGTACTGCAGTATTTTGTGATGAAGAATTATTGTTGTTATAATATCTATTGTGATTACTATTTTGTTGATAATTTAAATTATTGTTATATTTATAATTATTGTTTTGTCTATTATTATTAGAATAATTTTGGTCATATTTATATGAAAAAGGTTGCATATGAGAATTGTATTTTGTACTATTGTTTACCTTTTTATAAAAATATTCAGTTTCGATTAATATTTCCTTCGCTTTTAAAAGACTATCTGTATTCCTAGCATTTAATATTAGTTTTGCCTCAGCAGGTAGTTTATTAATAAAAATTCTTAAAACCATCTTTTCGTTATTGGTGCATGTGTACCATTGATCATTGCTATCTGATGTAGCTCTTAAATTTAATCTGGTTAACAATGTTATTAATTGCTCATATAAATTATTAATACTCTCTCCCATCTCCAACATTTTAATTTTGTTAATAATGCTCTCAATACTCTCATTGATACAAAAATTAGCTTTTAAAACTCTCTTAATTTCGTCCCAAGTTGTTGGGCTACTATTATTTATAAGAGCAATATTAGCACTATTAACAATCTTATGTCGAATTTTTAAATCGAACAATGCTATATGTGTACCTTCGACGTACTGCCTTATCTCTTCGATTGATGTTATAAAGAGTGGGAGTTCTTCAGCTTTGCCATCGAAATCAGGAACGCTCTTAAGAAATTCAAAAACATTGTACGCCGCCATGATGAATGTTGTGATCTTCCTTTAATTTATTTTCTTCTTCAAATTGGGGAGGGGGAATGGCGGTTTGGTTTAATATTCTGGTTGTTGATTATGTTTGTATTGTTGTTGGCTAATTGTTGTTGTTGTTATGATTGCAATTTTTGTGATTCTGCATTGATGTTTAAATTCGTGGGGTGGGTAAACTTTTTGATGTGATGATGGGTGGTCTTTGGTCACGTACGCATGAAATTGTGCAACGTCTATTTTTTAAATGTTGTTATGTCTTCAAAATTGTTGTTGTTTTTTTGTGTTAATTCGTTGATGATGTGGTGTTATTGTTATTGTGTTAATCAAAGTGTATCAAAACTGGAGTTCATAGAAGGTACAGTTTCGTATGAAATTTTTAGTTGTAATTTGTACATGAATATTTTGATATTTCGATTTAGTCTTTTCACAAATATGTTAATATCTAAAATAATTGCTTTGATTTTTTTTATTTTAAATGGAATATTGTTCACAATGTTTACTTTATCAAAATTATTATTATAAGATTTTCACTGCTTTTATGTTGATGGAAAAGATTTGATATTTTCCATTTATTGGTTCGTAAACCGACTGCGCCAGTTATGTTTTAGATTTTTTTATAAAACATTTAATTATTTATTATAAAATAAAACACTTTTTTCAAAAGATAATTTTAATTCATTTTTTTATTTTTTTTAAATTACACACAAATTTCAATGTTACGGATAAATGTCAATGATACTAACTCAACTAATCTTGATTGATGATTGAACTCTTAAAACAAAATACATCTCATTATATTAGAATTAGATAATGTAATTATTAATCTCATTGAGAGGAAAGCAAATAACAAGAACAAAAATAAAGTGGGAGTGAGTGGGAGAATATTGGGGAGTGAGAGAATGATTATTAAATAAGAAAGAGTGAGAGCGAGAGAACGTTTGATTAAAAGAGAGGAATTAAAGATCTAAGAGAAATGTTTAGATAATTAGAGTTAAGATGTTAAGGAAGAGGTACTGTTGTACGTAGGCGAATGTGACTATAGGCAGTTGGACCAGAAACTTTTTTTGAATATGGTATAAATCGGTGATCTATTTACGTGTTTGCCATCGGCGAAGGTTTCCCATAAAATGTAATGTTTCAATTACTTCAAAATCGTTTTCAGTTTCAGAGTCAATTATAGCTCTTTTTTGCTAGGAGCTTTTCAACGAAAAATGCCATAATCGTTTTCAGAATTACAATTAACACCACCTCTTTCTCTGTTAAAAGCTGTATAACAATGATCTTCTTCGTTTTCACGTTGGCCGATATCAATAATATCCGATTCATAATCTGATTGATCTCTCCTTATTTTTGTTATTTTTTTGTTATTTATATTTTTTCAAAAAATCTATATATATAAAAATGGAGCAAGAAAAATGTATACTAACGCATCAATTGAGAACGGCTGGACCGATTTGATTCAAAATTGTTTTCAGTTGTCGGTAATTACAGTGGGAAGGTTTTTATGAAATAAAATTTTGAGAAAAATCCGCGAAAATTATTTTAAAGAAACGGCTGGGCCGATTTGACTTAAAGTTTCTGTTAGTAGTCTGTAATTGAAGTGGAAAGATTTTAGTGAAAGAACATTTTAAGAAAAATCCGCGAAAATGTTGTAAAATATATTTTGAAAGATATTAGCATTTCCACACATTTTATATCGAATCTTTATGGTTTCATCTCTTCGGAGTTCTTTTTGGATATATTTTGGACGAAAATGGGCAGCGTATATCTGTAAGAAATTGTCAATTATGGATAATTCTTAAAATATGTTAATTTTCTACTATTAATTGGATTACCATTGCCTTGAAAAAACTATTGTCTATGAAAATCTATATACATATGTATGTATATGTATATAAAAATGAATTGTTCGTTAGTCTCGCTAAAACTCGAGAAAGTTCGTGGAGCTTCAGGAAAAAACCGAAAAAATTGCAAAAGAATATTATGAAGCATATTTGCATTTCCACCAATTTGGTATCGATGTATTTTGGTAGCACCACATCGTAGTTGTTATTTTGAAATATTTTGGGCGAAAATTAGTAGCGTATCATTCCTTTAAGCCTACATTTGCCACTTATTGAAAATTTTCAAAATATTTAATTTTTTCAATTGTATTGACATTGTATTGAAAATTTTTTATGTGAGAATACAAAAAATAATTGAAAATTTTATAATTGAATTTACACGCGGTCATTCTATGCACACGTTTTCCATAGAATGCAAGTAAAATTTTGGGTAAAACAAGGATGGAAAATCAACCATTATATGGTGGTTATATGTCTAATCGTTTGTCAATATCTTTGAACTTATAAACAGAACACCGCGCATATATCCGATACCAAAAATGTGTAACAGCAAGCTCAATTAGAAACTTATTAAAACTTGGACATAAATAGAGTATTTTTCGCCAAAATGTGTCTTAATCCCCAATATACCGCAATGAAATATTACAGCTACTACAATGGGAATGAAGATATATTAGTTTTTTTGTAGGAAGATTAATGGGGGATATCATTATATTGGTCCTACCCGGAAACTTGGAAAAATATTTATAATTTTTTGTAAGGAGATTTTGTATTCAATGATCATCTAAAATATAAAATTACAGCCTATTTGGTTGAAATAAGTAGACCTCGGATTTTGCATATTTGCATATTTTTTAATAATGAAGATATCGAAATTCTGATTGGACACAAATTCGTTTCAAAGGATTTAGAATTATTTGAAGGGTTCATATTTTTTAATTTTTTGCATATTTGCATATTTTGCATATGCACGAGATATGCAAAAAATATGCAAAATATGCAAAAAATATGCAAAATATGCAAAAAATATGCAAAATATGCAAAAAATATGCAAAATATGCAAAAAATATGCAAAATATGCAAAATATATGCAAAATATGCAAAAAATATGCAAAATATGCAAAATATATGCAAAATATGCAAAAAATATGCAAAATATGCAAGGTCGATATGCAATAAATATGCAAAATATATGCATAAAATATGCAAAATATAGGCCAAATATGCAAAAATATGCAAAATATATGCTAAAATATGCAAAAATATGCAAAATATGCAAAAAATATGCAAAATATGCAAACATATGCAAAATATGCAAAAATATGCAAAATATGCAAAATATATGCACAATATGCAAACATATGCAAAATATGCAAAAATATGCAAAATATGCAAAAATATGCATAATATGCAAAATATATGCAAAATATGCAAACATATGCAAAATATGCAAACATATGCAAAATATATGCAAAATATGCAAAAAATATGCAAAATATGCAAGGTCGATATGCAATAAATATGCAAAATATATGCATAAAATATGCAAAATATAGGCCAAATATGCAAAAATATGCAAAATATATGCTAAAATATGCAAAAATATGCAAAATATGCAAAAAATATGCAAAATATGCAAACATATGCAAAATATGCAAAAATATGCAAAATATGCAAAATATATGCACAATATGCAAACATATGCAAAATATGCAAAAATATGCAAAATATGCAAAAATTTGCATAATATGCAAAATATATGCAAAATATGCAAACATATGCAAAATATGCAAACATATGCAAAATATGCAAAAATATGCAAAATATGCAAACATATGCAAAATATGCAAAAATATGCAAAATATGCAAAAATATGCATAATATGCAAAAATATGCAAACATATGCAAAATATATGCAAAATATGCAAAATATATGCAAATATATGCAAAATATATGCAAAATATGCAAAAATATGCAAACATATGCAAAATATATGCAAACATATGCAAAATATGCTATATTATGGATTCATATGCTAAGATATGCTAAAATATGCAATATATGCTATAATATGCAAAAATATGCAAACATATGCAAAATATATGCAAAATATGCAAAATATATGCAAATATATGCAAAATATATGCAAAATATGCAAACATATGCAAACATATGCAAAATATGCAAAAATATATGCACAATATGCAAAAAAATATGCACAGTGTGCTAGGTCGATATGCGAGAAATATGCAAAAAATATGAAAAATATTGGCAAAAATATGCAAAATATGAGCAACATATTTCACATATGCAATTATTTTAATCAAAAAAAAAAAAAAAAAAAAAAAAAAAAGATTTTTCATGGTAGTTTTCGAATTTGTGTGCTTTCTTTGTTTTTTACCTATAGAAATCTAATTTTGTATGTATGCGTTTCATGGTTCAACTGTTAGATTTTTGGGGCATAATGAAAAATTTGCAAAATATATGTATAAAACATGCAAACATATTTAACCGTTATATGGCGATATACTAAAACGTGGACCGATATATCCCATTTCCAATACCAAACATCCTAGGAGTAATAATAATATATGTGCAAAATTTCAAAGTTCTATCTTTAATAGTGCGACCTAGCATACCGTGCATATTTTTTGCATAATTTGCATATTTTTGCATATGTTTGCATATTTTTGCATATGTTTGCATATTTTTGCATATTTTGCATATTTTTGCATATTTTGCATATGTTTTGCATATTTTGCATATTTTTGCATATTTTGCATATTTTTCATATTTTTGCATATTTTGCATATTTTTGCATATTTTGCATATTTTTGCATATTTTGCATATGTTTGCATATTTTGCATATTTTTGCATATTTTGCATATGTTTGCATATTTTGCATATTTTGCATATTTTTGCATATTTTGCATATGTTTGCATATTTTGCATATGTTTGCATATTTTGCATATATTTTGCATATTTTTGCATATTTTGCATATTTTGCATATATTTTGCATATATTTTGCATATTTTTGCATATTTTGCATATGTTTGCATATTTTGCATATTTTTGCATATTTTGCATATCGACAATGCATATTTTGTATATTTTTTGCATATATTTAACGCATATCGACCTAGCATACCGTGCATATTTTTTGCATATTTTGCATATTTTTGCATATTTTGCATATTTTTTGCATATTTTGCATATTTTTTGCATATTTTGCATATTTTTTGCATATTTTGCATATTTTTTGCATATTTTGCATATTTTTTGCATATTTTGCATATTTTTTGCATATTTTGCATATTTTTTGCATATATTTTGCATATTTTTTGCATATATTTTGCATATTTTTTGCATATTTTTTGCATATTTTTGACATGACCCCAAATATCGATCAATTAAAGCATGAAACGCCTAAATACAAAATTTGAGTCCAATCGGATAAAGCATAAAAAATATGCAAAAATCCGAGGTCTAGAAATAAGTGACCAAACTCCCCAAAATACTGAATATTGTAGGTACTGTTAGGTGCAACCCCACAAAGGTGGACTAATATTAATAATTTTTAGTAGGATTCATGCTACCAAATAAAACAACCAACTACAGCTGATTAGGTTGAAAAACGTGCCTAAATCCCCAAAGGAGGCTTCTTGAAATTTTTGCTTCGAACATTTTCTACTCGATGATCATCCAAAATATAAAATTACAGCCAAAGAAGTATTGATTATATTAAATTAGAAGAATGCTGTTAAAGACCGTGTTTAAGATCTTCAAAATACCGAATATTGAGGGCTACCATGGGCCAATATTAATATATTGGGAAAGGTAATTAAATCCGAAAGTCAAACTTATATGTGCATTTAAATTTATTTAATTTATTTTTTTTTTCAAAAGTGGCAGCAAGACTCGCTCATAAACATCAAGTTGTAGATGTTTAGTACTTCTATGTTACTTTATGCGTGCTCTGATAAATACCAAAATATTACAAAGAGCAGTACACTATACATTATGGTGTAGGTAAAAAAAAAACAAATCTAAAATGCCGAACATTTTACACCAACAAAATTGCTAGGCAAGACAACGTTTGCCGGGCCCGCTAGTTTGTTTATAATTTCGTTTCATGATAGAAAATCGATTTAATCTGAAATTATATATTACTTCAATGCACTGCAAACACCCAATAAGGCGTAAAACATTGTATGAGCCAAATTTGCTCAGAACCGTAAAAGTAGGTAGGTAGGGTTTTGCGGGGAAGATAATGGAACGTTTTCATATAAATATTTCATCATGTATCTAAAAACCAAGCTATATTAAAAACATATATATATATATATATTATAGTTTAAAAGATATAAGGTAATCAAATTTGTTATGAGCCAAATTGACTCAATCCGTAAATCTAGTGTTAACGTTTAGTAAACACAACAAACACTTAAGAAAGTATTTTAAGCAAACACATTCTGATTGGTTTTCTTTAGTATTTACCATTAGTCAATATTGAGTTTTCATTTTTGATCGAACCGTTTTAATTTCTTTTCATTGGTTGTTGTCATTTGATGCTGTCAAATGTGCCCGAAAAAGCCCACGAAACTGCTACGCCTATGGTGGTCCATCCTTTTTGCTTTGGGACATGCATCATTCTTCATTCAGTAGATGGACGGGTATTTGATGTACTCCACTTCTCTCAACGACTGTCCACTTAAATGAATGCATAATAGGACAACAAAAAGCTCCTGCTGCTATGTATGCCATTGAAAAGTTTCCAATGTTGCTCCCTCAAGTGCTGAATGTAACACGGAGAGCGTAAGGAAATAGTGGGAAATATTTTTGAGTGGATTTCTTTTCGCTCATTGTAGACACAAGTTTGGTTCAGCTGATGCGACAAGGACGCTGTTTTTACTTTAGTCGAATGGCGTAAGCAGGACAAGAAGGCAAGTCGCCTCCCGATGTCCGTTTAAAACCAACATTGGCTGTGTATTTCGCTCTTTTTAAGGGATTATTGCAGATTACATCAAAACATGACAGTAATGATGATTTAACAATGTACTTCATTAGTAGATGCCACATATAGAAGATGTGTGGTAAGGCGGCTGGGAGGACCATCACGAGTGTGGTTTTAAAGTTTGAAAACACTTGAGAATATTTATTTTTTGTAGCTATTATGCAGCGAATGTTGTAGGTTTCAAAATTGCAATGGCTGATGGTGGTCAATGTGAACGATGAATACGAATGGGGAGTTCTGAATTTTTCGATTTAAAATCTCGACGTGTATCTTGCATATATGTATATGGAGACATATACATATTGTAATTGTTGAAAAAATAATTTTAAATTATTCTCTATAATCTTTGTTACAAGAATCAAAAATAACTATGATGACCGAATTCGACAAATTGGAATTCGAAGCGATTTAAAAAATTTGGACTGTATGCACAAATTAGTACTGTACACATTTTTCCCTCTTCTCTATATTGAAAAGCTCATAGCTTTACAAACAAATTGATTTTTTTCAATTTTTCTGTGGATATGTGTTGATATACGAAATCCAAAGAATATATCTAATAGCTACATATTAAATTAACCTCCAAAATATTTTGTTGCCTGTGGGTAACATTGGACCATACTTCTTGGTATAATATACATACACTGGTGGCCAAAACTAAAGCAACCAAAACTGCAAGGATAATAAATACTGTATAATTTAATCGTTCTGGTTTTTCCAGTTTCGCAGCTAACACGTAATTTATTAATTAAAAAAAGCAAAAGCATTAATGCAAAATTTATTTTGAAATAAATAATAATGCATGGAAAACGGAGTTGACTCAATGATTGCTTGGACAAAACTATTCTACTGTACAAACAATTCTACCGTACAAACAGATGAGCTCTGAAAATTTAGTTATTTTTACCATTATAATTACTATGTTTTAGATTCTACACCTATTTCGTTCCTTACAACGTTACCTAAATTCCAACGAAACGTACAAAAATATTCAAGTTCCCCAGTATGGCAAAAGAATACCAAATACGTCATTTCACTTAACGAACTTAACAAAATCGCGAAACAAAATCAAGAAATTATAAAATGTGTTCAAATATTTCATATTCTTATTGAAACAAATTATATTTCGTTATGTTTTGTTTATATTTTCAAAAAAAAAAAAAAAAATTGAAACGTAAAAATAATAATATAAGTAGTCATGTGTTAAACTTTTGTTTAACACATGTAAAAATTGAATGCGTCGACGTATTTCGGTAACATTAATATATGTAAATACATGTGTTAAACTTTTGTGGTGAATAACGTCGAACGAGTTAGTTGAATTTTAGGTATGGCTGTTAATACCATTATTTAAAGCAAAAGTAAAAAATAAATATCAATTTAATAGTTCCGAATTAGATTAAACTTGGCATAGATCACTTATTTGCTCCAAGGACAATAAATATCAATTTAATAGTTCCGAATTAGATTAAACTTGGCATAGATCACTTATTTGCTCCAAGGACAAACCCTATTGAAATTTGTGAAAATCGGTTCAGATTTATATATAGGTCCCATATATATTTTCATCCGATTTTTAGCAAATGGTGCACCAAACAGTCAAATTTAGCCCGATTGGCACAAAATTTTGCACAACGTACTGAGGTTAGGATAGCCTAACGTGTGCCAAGTTTTATTGACACACGTTACAGATTTCGATATAGGTCCAAAATATTATGCATTCTTGTCCGATTTTTAGCACCAAGGATTAAAGGGTGCGCTAAATAATGAACTGGAGATTATATTTTGAACAGCCCTCTGTGTTGTAGACTAATAAATAGGAGGTAGCATAATAATTGGAGGGGTCCTTTATATTCCTATGCGTGGTTCGATATAGCCTATATTCGAACTTGACCTGCCTGCAGACAAAAGACAACTCTATGCAAAATTTTGGCGATATATTCCAATTCGTTTAGAGGCTAGATTAATTATTACAACAGACGGACATCTTTAAGGGGACCCCCCATTCTCGGTGTAATTCGAATCTACACTGATTAAAGAATGTCCCCACAAAATTTCAAGTGAAAATCTCAAGAACTCTTGAAGATATATCCGATTTATTGTGTCCGCATCAAGTGACGGCTGAAGGGCTTCTCAAACTTTAAACGCGTTTTTCTCTAAACATTTTTTTGCGAATGGCGGGCACGATAACTCAAAAACTAATAATCCAATCGGTTCCAAATTTTGCCACGTTTCTTTGGGAGTGTATAGCTCTCGTATGAACTAGGATAAAGCCAATCGGTGAAGATCTTCCTTATTTTTTAACTTGGTTTTTGGTAAAAAAATCGGTGATTTTCCAAAAATATTTTTTCAAAAGTCCACCATTTTGTTAATTTTAGAGCGAAGTCAATAATCCTAGTTCATACGAGAGCAAGACATGTACTCTTTCTAACACCGTTGTAATTTTCGGATTCCGATGTTCCAGTGAGGAGTTATCATGCCCGCCATCAAAAATAAGGACTTTTCTTTAATTACAAAAAACAACAACAAAACAATAATAAAATTATTTTGTATAGTATTTTTCTTCTCCTTTTAAATCTTCAATTTTATATGTGCAAAGTTACAAACCCTAACAAGCATTTGTATTCATTTACCAGCCCATTGAAAATCTTGAAAAATTAAAATCGTTAAAGGGGGGGGGGGGGGGGGGGGGGTTGGGTGTCCCTTAAATCGTCATAGAATTTTACGCTGATCGAAAATACATATATACTTTATAGGGTTGGAAATGAAGGATCTATTCTGGTTATAACAGTTTCCCTCTCAGAAGGATCTATTCTTATAACATCCGCACAAACTATGAACAAAATAACACATTGATCATACAAATCCAAAAACAGCTGGGATCAAATTATGACGTTCAATATCATGTTGTTACGATACATGTCTTTCAATTTGGTATGCTCGTTCGATATCGACTACATTCCGTCGAAATCCGATAAAAATTATCGAGTGTTTATCTGTAGCTATAATAGGAGAGGATCACAGCCGAAATGGGAGACTATGTAACACAATAAACAACTTTTGTTGTTTTCATATAGACCATATCCTATAAAAAGTGTTATTTTTGGAGAAATTAAGAGTGGCATGTGGTATTGCCACATTTGCAATACATTTAAAAGACAATTAAAAAAAAACATGACAAATAATGTCTCCATCGGAAGAGGATAATAAAAATACCAATGTATTCATTTCCGAAAGATTTAAAAAATGCGGCAATAAATGTTTTGTTTTGAGTATACTTTTGACGTAAATTGTTACAGAAAGTATGACACGTTTATAATTTTTAACACAATTTAATTCAGAATATATGAAAAGTAAATAAATGTTTTAATTAATAATTCCGCCATAATTTCCATTCATCATTATTATCCTTTTTTCTGGCCAATGTATATGCGCGTTTGTGTACATATACCTTATAACAGAGAAAATACTTTTTTGAGAGATAGATTATCGGTTATTCTCGAAAAAAAAGAATTATAAGGATCGTGACAAAATGCATGTGATTATATTCAAATCAGAAGTTAAATTCATGTATTTTAATGAATGTTACCCAAATAGCATTGTGTATGAAAAAATAGAGTACAAAATTTTCAACATTGACAATGTGTATTTTGGGTTTTTTGTTTTTTGAAAATCGAATTCCAGTCACGTGTCAAGATTTGTGTTTCTAAAAAATTAAAAAAATGTTTTATAAATTTTCGCCGTTTTCAACTGGCACAGATGCAGATTACGTATTTGTGTAATATGGACGTTCAACAAACTCTTTAGAGGTGAGAAGGTGGGCGTATGTGTACGCAACGCATTGAATTAGATTCGAGTCTAAGTAAAGATGTTCGCATTTGGAAGGGTTCATTCGGCAATCTATTTACTAAAATTTTCTGGATGAATTTGTGTAAAACAAAATATTATAAATCGGCTTGTTTTTGAAAAATATATTTGAATTGTATTACAACAGTTGTTTGTTGTAAAAATTTCTGATGCGGTGATTCTTAAATTTGGCTTGGTAGGTATGATCGCATCGAAATTTATTGTCGAATCGACGGTCGTAATTTGTCCCCATTTCTTGGGAGTAGCCGATTTTATTCAAACTTTGCACATCGTAATATTTCTTACATATATAGATTAACTTCGAAGATCGTTAAATTCACGATGTAATATGTCAGGTACCTCCCCACAATGGAGTATCCGATTTTTGGTATAAACATATAATATATATAAAGTGAATGGTGAATACTGCAGATCGTGATATTATTAATCATAGATTTAGTGCAACTATCTGAAATATAGGACAATCATAGCTGGTATTATTTACAAATTCAGGATTAATGTATAATACATACGATATGTCAGAGGCTGAGGGACACATCTGTCGACTGACACCTTTTCACTTGTTATTTTTTAAAGTTAACACTGATTAGTTTCGTTGTATAATGACATCGCAAATGAGTGTTCACGTTAACATGTAGCGATTGAAAACGACAGATAAATATTTGATATGAAAATAGTAGTAGCATTTAGTTTAATTACCACAGCGCATACAAATTATTTGTCTCCTAATGGTTTTTGTCAAGCCAAGATTACGCGGTCACATGGCTGTGTTCACACGCTCGCATGTCTAGCATAACCGAGGAATTAATTGAATTCGGGACCTTCGAATGTGTGTGTGTGTGGTAAAATTTAATTCTCTCGTCCTTTGTTTTTCATTTTAAATCGCCCACGTATGCATATTCACTGAATGGGGCTCATCGCTACAGGGCCGGAGTAGAAGGCTGCCGCCACGAACTTGGAGATCTCTAATGAACTTTTTGCTCGCCTTGCCGTCTACGAATGACATAACCCTTCTCTGCAAGCCCCCCTCAAGGATAGTGCCGTCGTCATGCATATAATGTGTGCGTGAGTGGCAATGTGTTTGTGTACACATGTTACTAAATAGCATTTGATACATTTTAAATATTTACACAATTAATTTGTTTTGATATTAATCATCAGTAATCTGGTGCTTACAACGATTCCGCACGATACAGGATTTATCGACTGCGAGACATGTGCGTCACTGTGTTGCTGATTTTTTATACGAGGCGAATGTTCATGCATAAAATCAGAGATAACCGCTTAACACTTTGTGTACATTAATTTTACACTAAAAATACACGCACGCACAAATTCATACTTTTTTTGAGTTTTCGTACAATAGTAAGCCGCTTCGATGAGGATTTTTTGGTATATATTGCATACATGTACAGATAGACAATTGCGCCAAAAGCGAAAATTTAGGCAAATTTCACGACAAATCTTAATTTCTCTATGTCGTGCAGAGGGGAATTATACCTCAAAAGTTGCGCAAAACTCAAAAAATGTTGTCCGCCGAGGGGTAAGGAAGGAAGACTATAGTCAAATGAACGAAGGATCATACAACATTTTATAATTAGATCAGTACTGTAAATTTGCGTACGCACCGTGACATGTAGTTTATCAGATATTATTGTAATGCTCGCGATTAAATTAAATATTTGAATTTGTGTCGGAAGACCCTTTGGCCACCCACAACACTAAACATTTCACGTTTGTGCCTCCTCAAAGAAAACACAACCGCAATGAAGTAGCTACTCAGCGGTAATAGAATGATGTAGCAGATAGAGAGGAATCCAACAAGCTCATCATCAAATCATCGCAGCAAAAACACTATAAAACATCTACAACTTGAACATGACAACTTACACGGTTTTCAAGGACTCTACACAGAGTGTGTGTGAGTGCGCTTTAGGAAGCTGGTACCTGTCTACATTCAAACATCACAGTGTTTGGTGTCCCAGATTTATGTTTACGTGTGTGGGTGCGAGATATTATCAAAACACTTCCAGTTTCCATTTCAAAAGAAAAAATGTATTTTTGATATTCCATTTTCAAAACAGTGTCATATTTTCTATTATAATAGAAATTTCTGAAAAAAATATTGGAATTAATTATTTATTTTAGCTGAATTTCCCTTGTAAACTGAAAAATATAAAAATTAACACTCCTGGTCTACGTGTGTAAAACTTGCGGACAACTTAAGACAATACATATAATGTTGATGGATTTTAGGAACGTACGGAACGTAAAAATCAATAAAAAATCAGATATAAAACTACCACGGAACTGCGGTAGTTTATATATAGTTTGGAATGACTTGATATAGAGGTAAACAGCATTTGACATATTTTCCGCAGTATTCAGTACAGTTATTGTCAGATTCCCTTCACCGTGAGTTGTGTTGTGATGTTCGGCTTTCATATATACTCGAAAATAACACAAAAAATTAAGTTTTCGGTCCACTTCAATATTCCGAAAATTATAGGCGTTGTCCATAACCATAACTGGAACCTCTTGGAACATTTCAAAGTGATCAGAGCTATAGTTCCGCGCTCTAGAGTGATAATGGGCTACTAAATAATATACGAATACAGGTGTAACTCCCACATCCGAGCACATACAACAATATAATTGGTATTAATTTAAAGGTCAACCACTCCTCTTTGATATAATATCAACTTCTCGGATCGATGTCATTTAGGGATAAATATATACGCTATAGAATACAAATTTTGTCATTTTTCACACAAAAATTTTGACCCTTACAATTCATTTATTTACTTGCAAAATTTCATGTTCGGGCCATTATTGCGGCCTCTGGAGCGACCAGAAAAACCGGAATTTGAAGATTGGTCCATATCCCTACACACAAGGATAATATAGCTAATTACAAAATTTAATTTAATTACAAATTTATAATGAATTCTGTTTTAGTATGTTGTCCACAAATAAATTATAAAAAAAAACACAATAAAGTAACAGACATATTTACTCTCGTTACATACCAATTTATCAGTGGAATTTAATATCCGGTACACACAAGGATAATATAGTTCTGTTCATTACCGTGTTATATTTAATTACAAAATTTATTTAATACTAGTAAGGAATAAAAAAAACACAATCAAGTAACAGACATATTTACTCTCGTTACATACCAAATTGTCCGGTCCCATTGAGTTCGTCATTACCGTGTTCGAATGTACAATCGATGCCAAATGTCATGGCAATCGTGTCGTTGGTCTAGCATTCATATTAAATATATATGAGAACAAGATGTCAACCTGGACCGATTAAGAGGAAACATGACACAAGCCATTCGATATCCCACAGCAATGTCAATGAAATGAGCCCAAAATATGACGCTCCGAAGTGACGGTGGCAGTCGTCCCATCGCCGTTTTAGTTTTTGCAAATTAACATACCCGCAGTTGGACGATTATTAAAACCATAATCTCCTCTTAAAGCGCGATTTGTATTAAAAAAATCTTTTAACAACTCCAGTCGACTTGAAGTCGCATAGTTTTGAAACCACCAAATGGATAGCCTTTTAAATTTGATTTTTATTTGTTTAGATTGTCATTATTATAGACTGTAGTCCCTGAACTCATGCTAATATCCTCTACTGCTGTATAATAATTATATATTAGCGTGAAATGCAAATGTGATTAGCCATGGTCGGCTGTCCGTATGCTTTATTAATGCTAGCATACAAAAAAAAAAAAAAAAACTGTGATAGAAGGCGGCAAAATGTATTTTATTAGCATTTAGTTTCGAGAATGGACTTCATTAATAGCAAAGACCCATATAATTCACTTTCCGGGTTTGCATATTTGCGATGTAAATGTATCCTTTAATAATCACCTTTAAGTCATGTGGTCGAATACTGGTTAAAGATATTTCCTCCTTCTGGGATTTTTCATTGGCCAAGATGTAACACTGTGCGTAGCAACACGACAATCGGGCCGTCCTTTTCTGCTGACTATTTAGGGCACTTTGACAGTTCCTTTTTTGTATTCATGTCTTCCGGTGGCGTTTCGCCAGAATGACATCCATTTCGCCATTGTAGCTGTCATTTTGACTGACTTGTCGTAAATGGCACACTGCGCGAGCGTTTACATCTCTCCTTTAATTCTCCCAAGAATTGTTAGTGCTTTTCAATAACACAACAGTTTGTGCAACGTGCGATTTACTTCCATGCCACATGGCAATAGTTATCACAAATTGGCTTACATTTGCCAAGACATTTCGGAGTCCATCCAAGTACTTCATTATAGGACAGTGTGTGGATTTAATGTGTTGTGAATGTTACAACTACACTTATATTCCATCTCGTACTGTCGTAGGAAAGTAGACAAAGTGCGACAATACATATACACATTCATTTCTACTTCAAATTGAATTGAACACACCGGACGTCAGCGCATTATTAAAAAAACCTTCAATTTGGCGTGTTTTATGTTAATTCCAAGTAAATGTATTATTGCAACGTTCTGCACATCTCTACGTTCAGTTACATCAATTAGAAATGTTTACACATATCCAAATTTCTTATCAACCTGTGAAGGCACAATACTTGAAATCTGATTAGAACGTCTTTTAGCACAAGGATCAAACACTTTGTTTTTCTCAAATGTAATGCATTTATGTGGTTCTTCTACATGAATAAAATACATTTGTATTTCTTTCCCAAGCAGAAAATTATGCGAATATGAGAAATTACAGCTACTTGAAGTGGGATGGTATCCTTAAATGGGGGCTATTCCAAAACATAGACCGATATATTTTTGCATTCTTTGTTACCCGAGATGGAAATAAATAGAAATTTATCACACGCAATCCACAGCCTGTTTTGAACTTACTTACGATCTATACCTATTTCAATGCGGTACAACAAGAACCATGGATATAGTAACTCACTATTTTTATCTTGGCCGATATTTTTAAATCCAACTCAATTCAATTAAAATTTCGTGCTTTTAGCAGGCCAGTTCTAGTAAAAGATTTTAGTTTATCCGATACGTAAAGAAGCTTACTGATCGCGGACAACCATATCTTTCAAATGACAGATAGAACTTTTTGGCCCGAAAAATAGATTTTTTTAGAAATTTGATCGCATTTCGATTATTATTACTGTGAACCTGAATTATTACTGTGAACCTCACAAATCGAGACAGAAACATAAAACAACAACATGGTTTTACCCATTTTTTCGCTACGATAAATAAATTAATTTAAACAATTTTCTCATATACTCCAATAATTCTCGATTGCCACAAAATGTGTAAAATCTGGCGCGAGAGACCATGAAATGATATGTACATCAATAGATCAAAGGTAAATGTCGATGCCGGTTTAAATTTGTATGTACTCATTGTCGAGAAGAAAATGTTGCAGTATGTCGAAGGAAACATTCACGTATTCCATCCTTCGCCAAGTAAAACATTCAAAATAAGATATTTCGCAAATCTAAATGTTTTATTAGCGATTGCACATTAAACGATTCTCTCTGACCTTTGTTCTGGGCTGTACCAACTGCACACGTAAGCAAACGGTTGCTTACTTGGACTCGTAGATGATGAGTAAATTTCGCATATAGCTTCACAACATGTCCCACAGCACTCCATCAATTTCGCAAGCTGTTTCGTGGGGGCTTCCGAGAATTGTTATGTTTTTATTCAAGGGTTTTTGATGGCCCGCCGGCACTTCTTCAGGACAAAGATGATGAAAAGTGGGAATACTTTAAATTCAGATTACAGGTGCTGTTGATTTCATTGTTATTTGGATTAATTTGCAATTTTCGAAATGGTTGGAACATTTTTCATGGAGCATTTCGGTCGCAGCCAATAGAAGTGTTCGCCGTGCTTGTGGGTTGTTCGTCACCCAACACACACACCCGCTTAGATATTTGAATATAGTCGTTTTGCGAATAAAACGATTGTAATTTATTTACCTGCGACTACGCGGCACTTTCATACCCGAATTGAATATTTTGAACTTGATGCAGTCTTCATAATCATCGCTTCCATTACAGAACTATGCCAGGGTAAACGAAGCACTCTTATTCACGGTAAATAACATAACGCTTATATCCGGGGGACGATGTATGTTTGTGAGTGTGTGTGTTGGGGTGATGGCATCAACGTTTTTGCAATTGAAATGCCAATCAATTTTCCACGATTACCTCCAGAAGTGTTTGAACGTAAATTTCACGCTGTGTTGGCTGCGCTCTAGCCACACATATTGATGAGCTCAGTCGGAAGGATATTTTCACGTGAGGCAATCGAGTGAGTTTATAAGGGTAGACCAATATATAATCAACACAGTTTAATGGTAGAGTATATATATGAACACATACACTATCGTAGCATATAGTGTCACGACGGCTGACACTATATGCCTATCTTAGGCTAATGTGTAAAAGGGAGAGTGCATATACCCATCTGCCATAACACATGGAGTGGACACACATATTTCTTTATCTCACATATGGCAAGCACTCCCCGTAATCTCACCCAATACAGCCCACTCTTATCTCAAGTGGACTGTATACGAAAATATTCTCTTCTTTACACCAGAGACCCACAGCTACGTGAACAAACCCGAAAAGTTAGCTTTGCCATTTTTACTGGTGTTTGCTGGTCATCTTCAACGGTGCTTAAATTACTCTAATTAGATTTTTTGTTTCGCTCCAAATTATTTGCTAAGATTTGGATAAAGGTTAATGATATGTTTTTTTATTTCCTTAAGTGGGTACATTATAATGCGTAAAGTATTGAACGGATCTGTTTTTAAGACAAAAATGGGGATCATGGAAGGGCAAATGGAAACACTGGAAACAATTCTTAGCAGACGACATTTGAATTATTTTAGGATATATAAGTAAAATGTAATAAGTATAACTCGTACAAATTCGATCGAAAACAGCGGAACACGTTTTGTAGAGCTATGACCACTAATTACAAATGTGAAATCAGATTTTAAAAATCAAATAAAATTAATCCAAAATGACGGATCAAATATAAGAAATTAAATAAAATATTTAAATATAAATATTTAATTTCTTGACAGTATTTAAATATAAAAGAATAACATCGTAGTAGTTTTGTGTATTATCGTCTTAAAACTATGGCATACCTTAATTACATTTTAATGGAATAGCAAATTTGGTTGAAAAACGTTCTCAAAATCCCCAAGCAACCAAATAGTAGGGGATCCGTTTATGCGGGTCCTACTTCGAAACCTAAGTCAATATTGACAGTTTTTGGTACGAAGATTTCACACCCAATGAGAATTTAAATTTACAGTCAATTTGGTTAAAAAACGAGGACAAAATCGCCAGAACAATCAACATTAGGGGATAACGCTATATGGGGGATATCCCAAATAGTGGAACAAATTTGATCATTTTTGGTAAGAATATCTGCTACAAATACCTGTAAATCAAAGTACCAAAGGAAAACCAAGGAAGTTTCTGACTTCCGCGTGTCGCCGTGGCGGCAATATGTTGTCTAGGGTCACAAAAATTTGCAGAGGGGTTGGGGAACACCTAAATAAGATCCCAATAAAAACTAATTAAAAAACTTAGCCCATTCGAAAGCTATAACGAATTTACCATGATTGTTTTAGATAGATTATCATTTAAACATGGATGGAAATATATATTATTTTAATGTATATATAATTTTGAATTCCTACATCTAGATCAGATCCGGATAGAATAATTTAAAACAAAAAAAAAAAAAAACCGCACGATAGTCATATTATTTAATGCCATCTGTGGATGGGTACAAATGTACCACGGTTATTGAGATACGTATACTTTTTGGTTATTGACCTTAGGGTTATACAGATACATAGAATATGGGTGATTGTCGTAAATAACGTCCTATCAAATTGCGTGCATTTTTTGCGTTGGCTTCCGTCAGATACGTCCAAGGTTGTGGATATCTTCCTTTTCCTTAAAGTTATCAACTATAAACATTTAATTCTTATATTGTAATTATTATTTGAGTTAATGGATTTGATATATTTTTCATCATCAGAAAACCAAGCAGAATATTGCTGCATATTCCGGGATTATATAACTGTATCATACAATTAAAGTCCGTTTCTGTTGTCCAGTCGATAAAGACACGTGCTTGTTTTGTGGTTGCTGAAACAGAATAAAACATTTGGGTAAATATAACGAAACTAGCATTCGAATGATGTGATTCGCCTGAGGGGAAGATGTGGGGTGCTGGGATCCATTATAACCTACCAGCCAAAAAGCCCAAATTTTTAAAAACTCCGTATAAATTGCAAACATACTTTTTTGTTCACATATCGACTTCCGGTAACCACAGCATCCGAATAGGAATCCTCCGTAGACTGACCGTAAATATAAAATATTTCATGTTTGTATGTATGTAACGCACATTGATGTTGGCGATTGCTAAAAATGTTTGTGGCAGTTAAACCTTCTCTTGGCATTTCAGCAATTTGTCGTAATTTTCCTTTACAACAGCGAATGCGGAAGTGAGCAATTGGAGAGGGTAGTACAGGATGAAAAAGTGCACAGGGGTTGGGCCAACCAACGTAAACATTAATAGGACATAATGATAAGAGCACATTTTATTTTCCGCACAATCAGTTTGAAAGTGACCGCAGCCAATTTATCCAAAATATTCTTAAAAATGTCGGGCTTTTCTCGCCAACAACACGATACGTTTGTGCGTGAGGTGGTAGCATGTTCGCGCACTCATACCTAGTCATACAATTACGTGTTAATGGCACTCAATGACACTACGCACCACAATATCCTGGTGTCTATTGACAAGTGTCGGACCCACTCATCCTATGCTTTACAGAAACATAACCACCACTTGGGGGCGACCGGGTCATACATTTTCACGTGCGTGACAAATCACAGACGAAGGAATCACTCCATTTTGCAATGAACACCCATCCCCATCCTTGATATCTTCCTTTTGTTCAGTATTCCTCTTTGCATGGTTTATTAGTTTACCAGCCGATTCCTGCTGCTTCGTGTGTGCGTGTGGTAGCCTTGTTTAGTATATGTGGCAATGTGTTGGCCTTAGTAAAAATATTGGAATAACTCGTGAATATGCCAGTAGTTATTGTCACCTACGGATGTACGCCAGTTTGTTGGAGGAGGAAACCACAAATTCCCTTAAGTGAATTTTTACGGCTGTGGTTGTGGCCATCAACGATTGACAACGCGGCGTCTTTCGCTCAACTGATTAACTCGTGCACCGAGTGCACGACACTCACTCCGTAAGGGTGAAATACAGCCGACCTCGCATATTAGTGTTTATTTGTCGTTTATTAAAAAACAACCCAACTAAAAAATGCGACCGGGAGAAGCACGATGTTGTTTTAGTTTACGCATAAACAGTACTCACTACGTGAGTGCATTCAAGCTCATTTGGGGCGCTGGGGTGCGACAATATGCGAACGCCACAATGCACATCCTTTGTGGCTATGGAAGGATGTGCTGGGAAAATGAAAAACAAAAATGCAAAGACAACCCGTGTAAGACAAGGTTGTGGTAGAATCTATACATCAAATCTGAAATGACTAGAAAATAAAAACATCGAGAAATGACATTAAATAGGAAATCCTCCAAACGACAGAGTGATCTCCTTAATATGAACGATATTGAGTTAGGCAGTTGTTTTCATAAACCAGATAGTTTAGTTCGCCAACACAGTTGCATGAATCGAGGGGAAAGGTGGAGTCGACACACAATCTACCGTGTGTCGTACATAGAATATTTCATGATACGCTGTTTAAAAAACGCAACTGCCAACGGAAACTGTAAGCAGAGAACGAGCTGTGTCTCGCATTTCTAATAATTAATGCAGACAAAATAACAGATTGGCGTATAAACTCCATACACATTTGTCATTAGCTTCGTTAGGCCGCGCTAACGATGGAATGCTAATTAGTGTTCCGTGAATTTCTTCCTCGCTGTTGTTTTGTGGTAACGGTTAAATTAGCGCACAGAAAAACAGAATAGCTTAACTGCGACATGAATTACGTCGCAAGGTATTAAGCAAGAATGTTGCAACATATCGTTAGCGGAGAGGGAATTGTTTTTATGTTTTCGGTTTTTTTTTTTACTTTTTTCGGATGTATATATAATTTTGACTACCTACATCTAGAACAGATCCTTATAGACTACTTTAAAACAAAAAATCGCACGATGGTCCAATTTGTTTAATGAATTACAGTGCTAACTTCGGATGGTGGGTACAAATGTTCCACGATTATTGATCAACGTATACTTTTTTGGTTATTGACCGCAGGGTTAAGTGTTGTACATCCCATTTTATGAGCCGTAAAAAGTGAACTTTAATGTTTTCTTATCACAGAATATGAACATTTTCTGGACAATTATTGATGTTAATCTGCGGCGTACATTTAATTCTTTTAAATATATTGATTGCACATTTGTCCTACTAGTACTTTATTGAAACGATTATTAAGTAATTTTCCTTAATAGTAAAAAAATCATTATTTTACAAACAATTTCTTTTTTTTTCAGATTTCCACCTCAATTCCACTATTACGACAACGCACGGTGGAGTTCCAAACCACTAAGGTTCCGTCACCTGAGGCCAACATAACGAATTAAAGGTAAGGCGAAATTATCGTTTATTTACTATTAATACCTTATAGTTCATATGTATTATCCAGGTGATGCGATTTGAATAAGTAAGAATAATTAATAAAACTAATAAATTCATTTCCATTACTGCGGGGATTCGATATATCCTGGCTACAACACAAACCAATTTTTGAAACGAATGAATTATTATATGCGTTAAGTGATATATACGCTACAGTACAAAGTGGATCTTTATATACCACCACCACATTCACATGACCACATACTGATAAAAATATACAATTAATTTATTTTCTGAACATAAATACATATTTTCCACCTCATGGATATTTTTCTAATTCTCAGTAATTTTCCTGTTTTTTGAAAACAATATTTGGCGTAGGTTCCAACTAGTTATTTTTTAGACGTTTAAAATCGCTCATTCCATTCGAAGGGGCCAGGCGCTATTCAACAACTTCTGAACTAAATGAGATATGTTTCAGACCTTGAATTATACCTGCGGGAATTAGTAAATCAAATATGCCTTGGATCGAACCATATTTTGCTAAAGCTATAATTTGATTTTCTCCCCGCTAGATCGATGATTTGGACGATGTGCAAATTTATCCAAAATAGATAAATTATATTCAAAATTTATATTTATTGGAAGATATTGTTGTCGTGGGTTTCGCATACCCACTTGCACACCAAATATTTTCAGCGAATACGCGAATTGCATGCTTTGTAATTGTAATGTATGTATTTGGTAATATTTAAAGTCGAAACCCATATCAGAGGAAACTACCGATCTAATCATCTAAAAGAATTTGTAGAAGAATGCGTCCCGTAGTTTACATGGCAAAACTGTGTTAACAAATCAAAAATCAATTAACCCAATTAAAAAATCAAAAATGCAAAAAAAAAGTGGATCGGATTCAAAATTTAAACTATTTTCCATTTTCTATTTGATATTCTCACACTTTTGTTTGTTATTCGCGAATATTAAAACGCGTTTTCAATGTGATTTGGCACGTATGCAGAGAAAAAAATGGGTTGAACTTTTTGTGGAGAAGTTCGCGAATTACAACAAATATAATTTTTTTATAATTATACCCTACACAACTATGTTGCCAGGGTATTATAGCTTTGTGCAGCCCCAAATGTTTGTAACGCCGCGAAATATTGGTCCTAGACCCACCTTTAAGTATACCGATCGTCATATCTCGACTACCTGAGTCGATCTAGACATGTGTGTCCGTCCGTCCGTCCGTCCGTCTGTCCATTATAATTTGTAAACACGATACAGGCCACAGCTATGGACCAATCTTCACGAAATTTTGCATGTAGGATGGGTTCTGGCCAATGAAGACCCCTATTGTTTTTGGAAAAGATCTGTTAATATTTAGGGGATGAAATGGACCAAATACTAAATTGTTGTCGGTTTTTCTGGTCGCTCCAGAGGCCGCAATTATGGCCCAAACACCGCGAATTCGAGAAGGGGATCGGGCCAGAGAATAAGGATGCATGTTTTGATAAAGATCGGTCAATATTTAGCGGGTCAAATGGACCCTGACTTTTGTGTGAAAAATGACAAATTTTGTATTCTATGGCATATATATTTACTCCTGGAGGATGTAGACCCCAGGAGTTGATAGCATATCCAATAGGAGTGGTTGGCCTTTAAAATGATACCAAATATAGTGATGTATCTACTCAGATGTGGGAGTTACAGTCAAATATTTACAGGTGCTTACGTATTCAGATATTATTTAGTAACCCATTACCACATTAGAGGGAGAAATATCGTGCTGATGGCTTTGAAATTGTTCATGAAGTTCCAGTTATGGTCAAGAACAACGCCTACAATTTTCGGTGATGATCTGATTAAAATTTTGGGATGAAATGGACGGAAAACATAATTTTTTGTGTGTATTACTCAGACTCGGAATAAACATCCTCAGAAAGTTAGAGTTCGTGGTAGTTGTGTAGGGTATCGTATGGTCGGCCCCGTCCGACTATACTGCTCCGCTCACTGGTTTATATTTATTTATATGTACCAAAAATCATCGATGTGCGCGCCAATGAAAATATTCAAATTGTTTTATTGGAATTTTAAAAGATAATTGGAAATGCCCAATATATAAAAAATTAAGAACTACTCCAAATACATTGGTAAAATAGTATTAGGATTAGTTTAGATATTTTAGACATAAAATCAATTTAATCATATCCAATTTTAATTTTCAACGGTATCGGAATCGGTATTTATGGAGTTCAAATAATTATTTAGAACCGAAGTGGTCTATGATTTTTAATTTATATGTACTACTTGATAATTTGTTTTAATTGTTTTAGAGAATGCGGAAGGTTATTGAAATTTGTGGCTGATTGGTTCTGCTTGACCGAAAAAGGGAAACAGTTGTACTAGAAAATCAGGAGTTTGTTCTTTAGTAACATTATGAAACGCGCGTTTGAATGCATGCAGTAATAACCCGCAACATATTATCATCTCATTCGTCGCAAACATATTTGTTCGCATCTTCTGTTTATGATATTCCGTAATTGACATTTAAAATAATGTTCAAAATCTTCTGATGGCTAAAGTTTCCTATAGATTTCATTCGACATTGCGAATTTATGAGTGACAAATCATACCATGTCTCTATGGATGCCGCAGTTCGTTCTTATAAAATGAGATACCATTGTAATAACGGTCTGGACAAAAGTTTTTCGAATTTATTTAAATGAAACCCTTACGACCGTTGAAATGACATGCGTTCATCCATTTGCACATTAAATAAATAATGCTGGCTTCCTATTGCGTCTTCAAAATGCGGAAGAGTCCGTTCTTTTCTGACGTAATCATTTTCGGATAGACAAAGCAGTAGGGAGAATAATTGGTCTGTCATTTGGGACGTCCGAAGCGTCAAGGATTCACACTGAGCGATAAATGATTCAAACATGTAGTGCCTTTGTCACACTTTCGAGGATACAAGCCCCACAACGACTTACCGATTATTGTTATTTTTTTTTAACCATAAAATCACATTTTAAATTTCCTCCTTCCTTGTGCGTGTGTTGTCATCCATGTGCTCGATATGAGTGAGACATGCGGTTGATAAGTATTGACATCGTTTTAATATTTTGCTAAACATTTATGTTTGAAAACTGTCGAATCGAAAATGACTCTTTGTAACATGGCGCCAACACACACTCACGCATTAGCACACACAGATTGTATGTTATGGAGAGGGTGGTTAGGGCGGATGTGGAGCAAGATTTATGCGACCGTTGTGTGGAAATGTAAAACTTAAAAGTTGGACGGTTTGATATTTTTGTAAGCCGGCGGTAAGGAATAGTTAGTTGACCGGAGAGGGTTTCTATATTTTGGACTTACATTGCCAGTATTGTTAGACTAGTATGAATCGGCTTAGCACGCGATCGAAAGGGCGTAGCTAATCCATCCCCCACAACCTGAGAAATGGCGTGTTAATTAATTGCTCAATTAACTTGATGTTTACCATCTGTTACTGGATACAACAATAACACTTTATTTCGCAGTCAAACTTGAAGAACTCCGATGATGGTGGTGCCCATGACGGAGGTTTACTGATGCTTTTGTTAGTTATGCCAAACCAACCAACCGACCCAACCACTGAGACATAGATGAAACTCGAGACGCCTTCAACGTCACGACACAAGTTTGAGCATAAGTGTGTATGCGATATATTTAATCGCCAACGAAGTAACATTCAACTTTCCGTCCTGCAACATAATACTTGCCAAAAGTTCAAAAAGTCAATTGTTGAACATTTAGGCATCTCCATCTCCGTCTTCACTACCAAACCTCCATCCTGTTCAGCCTGTTGCAAAGAAACGTTGGGGATTTATTCTCTGATGCTGATGGCGGTAGAGTAAAGGAAACGAAACGAGGAAAGAAAAATTAATTGTAAAATTTTGCATTTTTATTAGCAACTCAATGAGAGTGATATTGAAGGGCATGTTGTTGTCACAAGCACTCACCCTTTCGTGATGCTGTAATAAAAATTCTTGGCTGATTTCTAGATTTCCATTTTGTTTGTTTATTTAAAGCTACTTTGTGTTAACCAAAATTATATCGAATATTGAGATGGTGTACTTAAAACTAGGATGTCCCTGTCTCTTAAATATCTTAAAACTAAATCAGCTGTCTTCCCGTTCAGTATACGCGTATTGGTTGAATGTTCCTTGGCGAATGACCGAATTGTTGTGTACGCGTGTGTGCCCGAGTCCTTAGAGAGTCCAAAGTGAAACAATTAAATACTAATTTGGCTGCGATCATCATCTACATATACCGAGAGGGTTTTGTGTTGGCTGGCTGGGGGAAATTGGTTTGTGGTTATAGGTCGGCTAGTTGACAAAACAAAACGTTCAGCTGACGATTTTATTGTTAGAACGTAAAAAACTGAAGGTTTATCCCTTTTTAAACTTGAGCAGGCATATGCTCAGGACAAGGAAGACTAGCACCCAGGATGATATGGATATAAAACCAGCATAAACAGATGGATTGGACATATCCCAACCCCGCTGCAGGATCGAACGCAGCGATTCGGTAGGTTTGGTAAGTGGCAGGAAGAAGGTTATGAACTGGAGGACTGGATACATGCCTTCTATCGGCCAAATTATGCCGCACAACATTACGATGGGCAGAAACGATCCCATTGCTACATATGTTGCCGTGCGCTCAGTATCTACCGCACAGGCAATGACAAAACCGAAGCACATACCACACAGGCCGTTTAGAAGGCAAAGACCGACCACAAGCCAAATGTTTCCCACCACTGTCAGGTTGAAGAAATAGAAGCTGACTACGAGGACAAATATCATTTGGGCAAACATCACGGTGAACTGAGTAAACACTTGCGAGAATAGAATTTCAGGACCCGTAACTCCGGCTACCAAACATCTCTCCAGCATGCCCTCGTTCCGGTCAATCAGCATGGCTCCCGAAGTTATGGCCACCGACAAGAAGAATATAATGGTGAGGATGACTCCAGGCGCTGCAAAGTCCGTGAAATTCGGATTGTTGAACCCGTAAATGGGATCCTTCCAGTCAACGGGAACTCGACCTAACTTCGGATTTAGCTCGCAGTCCAAAAGCATTTTCTCCACGAAATCGAAAAACGTATACTGCAAATCTCTGTAAATGAGCGTGGATATTTGCTGATCTGAAAGTATGACAACGGTTAGTACATGTCGAGCTGAATTTAATACCAACCACACATCTGTCTTTCTCCGCAACTTACTTGACATATCTAGGCGGACGTCGAGCTCAGACGATTCCACAGTCGCGTCGTCAGTGTAACGGGCATTCTCAGTTCGGTCTACCAACGAAATTGAATAGTTGCTTTGGAATATAAGGGATCCCCAGGCTTTGCCTCTTCTGACCAGGTCATGGGCCTCTTCGTCGCTGTAAGTATATGTCTGTGGGAAATAATTGTTAATAATTTCAATGATATTTAGTCGACTCAATTGAAATCCTCCTTTCGGATTTAGTATACATCGTGCGAAAAATGAGCGGTTAAACATTATTGAAGGTTTTGCTTGGTTATAATTAATTTTACCCCATTAATAGCATATATTGATTGCGAGAGCTCCGGCTAGTTTGTGCCGACAGAGCCAGCATCTAATATACGTGACGGCGGTTCGTTAGTAAATTGCAAAATCATTTATAAATAAACTAGCGAAGTGCCCGCAACTACGTATGCCGAAAGGGAATACAAAACAAATAAATAATATTTAATATGGAAATCGTGAATATTGTATAATTTGTTATTCTATAATTTCGAATTCCACCTCTATTCCTACATCTAATATCAAGTTTACTACCATTTAGTACTCTTCATACACATAAGCACTAAGTTCCGAAATCTCCTTCTTTTTCCATTATACAGATTTATCACATTTTACACTAGTTAGTACCAAAAACCCTTTGGTACTTCTTTCAACCCACATTCCAAATTTTAAGTTTCGAGCTCTCTCCGTTACCCAAATCCAAATAGTTCAAAATTTAGTGAATTTCGTACTATTTGTATACATAAATTCGAATTTCCTGTCTCAACTTGAAAAGTAATCTACAGTACAGCTCTTGAGTATATTTAATCTTAATTCTACACTCCAATAATACCATTTACAACGTTTCGTACTTATAACACTACCTCAATCCTTACTCTAACAGTATTTTTAATTCCAGATATAAGTATTTAATCTCTATCCGTTCACTCAAATCTAAATTCTACCAAGATTTTGTACCTTTATTTATTTAAATTTTAGGATTTCCGTCCTACCCGTTCACACAAAACAAATTCGACCATATTTAGTACCATTTAATCCGGTTCGTGTCCATAATTCCTTCCATAATTCCTTTAATTCCTAACTTACCATTTCCATCTCTGTCCGTTCACTCAAATTTAGTAAAATTTTTAGTACCATTTTTAATGTACTTACCAAAACATAGCTCTTATTTTTGACAAGCATGTCCAGGTAGCGACAACTCAACATTGTCTGATTGCACCCCATCGTTTGGGGGCAGAATTGTTGGGCTACCATCTCATCCGAGAGTTCGTGATTGGAAACGGCTATCTTTAGACCAGTGGGGTCATGGCCAATCGCGTAACAGAACAAAATTATTTGGACAACAGGCAGTCCAAGAATGAATAACATTACCCTGTAGTCAAGGAGAATTTAATATAATAGAATAATAATAGCATAGAGACACACTTACCCTACGTTGCGTACCATCCACAGGAAGTTCTTCCACATCAGAGCATGTAAATGATTGCCACTCATGACGTGTAAATGGTACCAGAATGATGCAGGTATTTCTTGTTCCGGGGGCAGAGGTGGTGCCGGAACTGACGATGAGGTTATGGGGTCACGAATTGCCGAAGACATTGATATGTTGTCACCGAATTCCCCAGAAATTTCTGCTGCCCCCTGCTCATCGGATAAGTCAAGCGCTGGATTTGAGATGGCCGGCACTGACACCTGTTCGACGATTTCTTGGGCAATGGAGGAACGCCTTCGTTTGCCCATATTTTGCAGAATTGCCAACTTCAAGAATACTTCCTCCAAGGACTCGGCATTGTACTGCTGTCTTAAATATTCGGGCGATTCCTCTGCTAACATTCTACCTCCACGTAGCAATCCAATCTAAAAAATAATATAATTTTGTAGATACCCAGCATTTAGCGTCTATCCTCTGTTTTATATAAATCACACTGCATTGATTAACCCCTTCAATTGGAAGAGCAGAACAAAAACTACTTGTACCTTGAAATATTGCCAAGTTTTACGAACATTCGCCCATTTCCCGTCGACGTCATGGTCCTGTTTGTAATGTCTAGGCTTCTATCAAAGCAAATGTATAATCGTGGTTTTGCATAACTTCCAAGTAGTCTTGCCATCAAAAAACACAATTATAACCTCCCACAAGCACCCTAACACCCTGTCGTAGCTATCGTTCGGGCCGGAAATTTTAGCCGGTAGCAGGCGGAAATTGACTTAATTGATTTATGTTCGAACATGACTAGACACATCGTCATGCCTTTGCCGCTTTTTCGCTTCTTAGTGGCATGTCAGAAAAGATGCACACTTAGTTAGGTTCCCATCCTCCCTGCTCTGTCCGCATGTGTAGGAGAATGGACGTGAAAGCGAAGCCCGCAACGCTGTGTTTCACTTGAGTTTATAGATGGTTCTTGTTTTTATATCGCCGTGCTCTGGCCACGAACACATCTGCTTGGATGTCTGTGTAAGTCCGTCTGCGTTCAAGCGAGTGTATGGTCTGTATTCGAAAACTTTTCGCATTTCTCTTGGTCAGCTTCTGTAATTATAACAGCATTACAATTACATATTCATGTCCTTGCCAGGGCCGCTTGCTCCGTTTTGCGTTCAATGGGTAATTAATGAACTTTATTGGAAGATTGATAAAGTTCGGATTGTCCCTCGTCGCACCAGCGAAAGCAAATCAAGAAATTGAGTCAAAACGTGAAATAAGAGGATGGAGCCATCATGTTTGGGTAAAAATTGTACATGTAAATTGTGTGTCTGTAATCCGATTCAGGTTTCTGATACTGTATATAAGCCAAATGAGAATACACTCGGCCGGCATCATTCAGGGGTGAAGGGGAAAAACTAATTGAATTGAATGTAATCAATCCACTAAATATTGAACATTTGTTGCGGTCCACATGCATTCATTATCAGAATTGGGGAAAATAGTCCATTGCCTCCCATTAATATTCATTTTCCACACTCCTATGGGATGTACATTCCGAGGATATGATATAGTGTGGAACAGTATGACTTCAGAAATTATATTTAAATCGTTTGCCATTTTATAGAAACGACAAATACTTTTTATATGCTTATGTGATAAGGCGTATAACAGACACAAACATAACACAGCGATTCTGTCCTATGATGACATCGACATCAGAACCCGGTTAACCTTCCGCAGAACTCTGCATTAGCCCTCCCAGAATATGTTTAGTATGCGACAATATAGGAGACAAATACCATGGGAAAACAAAGAACCTCCCCGGCGCATCATATGCTGGTTGTGAAGGCTTTGTTGCTTTTGGACTAAATAACTGCGAGAGAAAGGCGAGGGGGTGGCGGTGGTGTAATACAAACCGCAAACATGTCAAACCAAACTATTGTTGCACCAAAGATAGCAACTTTCGTCTCCACCCACAAGCAGGCAAGTCAACAATTTAAGGCCATAAGCTGAATAAAAGCGGAATCGTAGAAAAAGACACAAAGAATGCCGGCAACAGTTCTGTTCTGTTCGTTTCAGTTCTGTTCAGTTTAGTTCCCTCAGTTAGACATACTTTTTGTTGTGGCGTTGGTTTTGGCTCGGGCTTGTTTGAATTCGTATCACATGAATAAATATTATCCTTATAAAAAGTTTTTGTTCTGATTTTGAATGTTGCTTAAAACAAGTAGGGTGAAAAGCAGTAAAACTATCTGCATTTGAAATTGTTCGCTTCCATCTTTGTCTGCCATATACAGTGGGTCGCCAGCATTTTTTTCTCACAGTTATGTTCTCCAATAAAAATAATTTTAGTTAGAAAGAGGGAATGTCTGACACCATTCTGATATGTGCCTCTGAACTTTTTATAAAGTTAAAATGTTACAAATAGACTTGACTGGAACCACTGTACCATTTCTTCATTTCTAAATGGGCTTCACAGTGGGGTTGAAATGAGTCGCTCTGTAGTTTAAGGCGGTGATGCATAAAATTCCAATCATATTAAAAGTCACATTCGACTAACAAATCTACAGACGATATGTCACAGTATGCATGCATGTGTCTGTGTGTTTCCCAAAATACCAACACACATTCTAACTACAGATATTCATAGGGTGTTGTGCCATATGCATGCCTGTTTCGGACCCTTTCGGACTAAAGGCACGAGCAGCTATCAAATTAGTACGGATGACCTCAGCATAGTTTCAAAGCGTACTGAACTGCATTCAAATTATAGTCGATTCATGAGCTCTAAAAAAACACCCTGTGCATGGATATATTCGTAAATATATTTATGTTGCTACAGCTTTAAAATAACTGTCGTTATTGTTGCTGTTTGTTTGGATGCACTTCGTTTGTGGCACACCAAGGGGTTGTTGCTTATCTGTATGTGTGTGAGTTTATGTATCCATGTATTCATGTTTCCAAGAGAGTGACAGAATATGCGGGGAAGTAAAACTTTTGAAACGACCAAATTACTGCAGGGCATTCTCTATGAAAGTACAAACTTGCACATTGACAAATGCTAATTTGTTACGTTCGATGGTAACCGATCAATGCAAAGGGAACTTTCTATCGGAATTTGGAGCATCGTCGACAAACCATCCGACTTTGTTCAGTTCGGACATGCGAGGTGGTGAGTGGGTAAAAAATGTAATATGTATTGTGCTCCCAATGTGGTAGAATGTGGACCAATATTTATGATTTTTGGTAGGGAAATTTGATACTCAACGAAAACCCCATCGTGATTTTAACAGGTGGACTTGGCTGGATCGACATTAAATTTCATTCTGGTCAAGAGTATGCACATATTTTATTAGAGTCTCCGGTGATTTTTCGGTGTGTTGCAAACGGAATGACGAATATAACGTATACTACTACTATATTTTTACGTCAACAGTTGTATTGCGAACGCGGAGAAATCCATGTCTTGAATTAGGTGGAATAATTGGTGGCTCCGGCGGTAAAAATTAATTGTATGAATCTCATACAAAATATCTATTAACTCAATAGTATACCAATTTATACGAACAACGGCCACTATTTCCACTCGAACAGATTACCGCAATGTAATGTTGGCTTAATATTTATTTGCGGCCTTAAAACCTTCATTCAAACTTGAAGACATTCATCTGGCAAACTTTCATTCCATTAATTTTCCAGGCGACACCGACAATGTCACGATAACGATACATATCTTGTTGGCTGGTTTGCAGATTTCTTTCTTTGTTTGGCGTCTCCTCCCTCAATAATTACTAGGGAAATTAGCATATAAAGTATATGGAAATAAATAACGCTGGCTACACACATACATACAAGCATTGTTAAATGTATTCGCAGCCCAAGTTGTTGGAACAATTGGAGCTTTTTGTGCTTAACTTGGTTTGGGGTAGAAATAGCAGTAATGATTAAAACATAGTCGAATGTAGTTCGTGAAGACTAGGATGTGCAGGGCGGGAGCGGCCTTCATGAAGATGTTTGATATCTATGCGGGATTAAACAATGGGTGCATTTGTACGCCACCTCTCACCGCTTGTCCACCGCAGCAACCAAATTGCCAAAGACATTTCTACGTTCGGGGAAATTGTAGATCTGGGAATGTGCATGAGGTGGCAAAATGGAGGGGCCATAACATTTTTATTGTCACACGTAGTCACATGGCCATTATCCATTCGGACAAACTTCTATGGGAGTTGTCGTTCATTTTGTCCTTTTCTCGCTTTGTTTGCCAATACAATAAATGTTTGTCTTTTTAACACAATCACTCTTTGCAGAGAGCAATAAAATGGAGATTTAACACAATGTGTTTTAAACATTTAAAGCACTACCCTTGTGACTAGTGCGGATGCTGATTTCCTTTCGGCAAGAATCCCATCGGACTCTGTCGTCTAGATGGTGTCCGCACGCAGAAGGGTGTGAAAGTGTGTGTGTGTGTATGTGGTTTTGCTGGAACATTCTTGACTTGATGGCGTTTGTACTGTTGTTCGCAAAATTAATGCGAACAATTAATCACCAGCTCTTTGGACGATGAAACAACTGCAAGGACAGGAGCTCGCGGTGACATGTCATGGTTAAATGTTGGGATATTAATATACACACCTTAAACCAGCGGCCTGTAGGACTGTGTAAACCAGAGCAGTTATTAGTGTGGACGTAGCGATCACACATAAGTTCATATACCACCTTCAAATTCGAGGATTTTTTGCAAGATTGACTGTGTGGTCTTTTATGAGAAAGTTGGCCTAACAGGCTTAACCGCAAATTCACACAAATCATAAAATGACGTTTGCCATCAAACTTACAGGCGCCACAGCTGTAGCCAACTACAAAGCAAGACACTGCGAACGGCAAACCAACAGTTCTGTTTCGTATCCCTGTTTTATTTAGTTCCACGTATATGTTTATGTTTTGCTCTTCTCGCAGTTCTGATGGGTTCTGTGCCTTGACATTCATTTAAGTTATTTTCGCATTAAAAGCTTAAAGGACCCCTTTGTAAACGTTCCTTGTTATTTTATTAGCCACATCCCAGTCTTCAACGAATTTCGACATGAGTTCGTAGCCAGTGTAATAGACTGCCTACAAAATATGTCTAACTCCACATATTTTGTAGCCAGTCTATTAGGAACATTTCTCGATGATGTTAAACTTTTTAAATGCAACATTTTATTTCAATATTTAATGGAAAATGTTGACGAATTACGCAATCGTACTTATTTAAGTAAATTGCCGGCGGAAAGAGAAAACAACCCACACATAGCAGTTTAGCCGCATTTTGTCGGTATGGAATGAAATTCCATTTGAAGGTTTATTTAAGTACAATTTTTAGTTGCTATTGTCAAGACTATGTTCTTTATTTCCTCGCCTGATCCTTAGTCCTGCGACTGACAGAAATCTCACTACGGCTTCTAGCATAGTTGAGTTGCATGCCTCATTGAGATTTTGATAAATGGCTTTTGAAAGCACGCCTTGTCGTATCGCAAGCTTTACTTTTGAAAGCGTGCTCTCAATCACACACAATCAACTTGCAAAACACTTGATGTATTCTATAATACTTATATTTTTAGAAAACATTTTTTATAATAATTTTGATGTCAGTCTGTCTGAATAGAATCCTAAAGCGAACAGATATAGATTTTCGCTATATTTAAAGATCGGAGTCAAATTTTCCTTGCATACAATTTTAAAAAAGTGTATCAATATTTTGGCATATCACTGACATTAAGGTATTTTAAAAGTCCGAGTCGCAAACAGGTCACCGAAGGGGTTACTATAATGAGTAGATCTTTATTATTAAAAATAAAGTGTTATATGGGCCCACGTGGTACAAAGCACATAAAAAAGTATTAGGGCGTATGCCGCATTTTATAACAAATTAGCTGAATTTTCACATTTCTAATTGGGGATTAATTGAAAAGCGCCTGCCAGAAATATACATCAACTCAAATTATATTTGATTTGGTTTCCCGGCTGAAGGCACAAACAGGTCTACTTACCGCATGCGCTTGAGCGCACTCATCGATGTAATGTGTTGTAATTATTACAGTGGTGCTGCCGTTCTTGGTTATGTCTACTAGATGATCCCATATGCTAAAAATAAAACAATTACATAAATAGGGTTGGTGGCGCGTCGTAGTTAGTTTGATTTGTGGCTTACCTCTGACGCAATACGGGATCAACACCTGCGGTGGGCTCATCCAGAATTAAAAGTTCAGGCTCCTGAAGCAATGCCACCGCCAGACTTACACGTCTCTGTTGGCCTCCACTTAAATTTTTCACAAACTTTGATCCGTGCGGCAAATTCAGCAGTTTCAGTAAAAATTCGGTCCTGTCTTCAATGTCAACTGCGGACATATCCGCAATTAGGCCGAAGTATTTCAGTGTCTCCCTCATTGTGAATTCACCGTACAGTGCCACCTCCTAACGTGAGAGAAGCATTAACACGAAATACTGCAACGTAATATTAATTTTGACCATATCGGTCCGCCCATATGCGTCTGGGCAGATTTATATTTCCTACGGACCGATGTGTACGCGCACATACATGTGTAAGGTCTTACCTGGGGCATATATCCGATTCGAGGGCCTGGTACACCAGAACCCCTTGAACCAGGACGTCCACCGAGAACCCAAATTTCACCAGAATTTAATCGCCTTCGTCCAACAATGCATGAGAGTAGTGTTGTCTTGCCGCATCCAGAGGCTCCCAATAATCCATATCTACAAGATGAGAAAAAAAATATAATGTGTGGGAATTTGTAATAACCCTGATGTTCCACCAAAGTACTATGTGTCAAATTTGAAATAATAAGATGGTATTTATTTTAAATACCAGTGCCATAATCTGCAGCTTACAGGTGCATGTCACATGGATTTTTAACTTCAAGCTCCTTCTGTTTTTAGGGCTTTTCTGGGTCGGCACCTTTATATAGGCACTATATAAAATTAAAGCCACTTCATTAGGCACATGCGGCCAAAACTTTCAAGAGAACGAAAATACCAGGCAGGATCTGATTATGGCACGATAATAAAATGTTTACGCGCCGACTGCATAATATAATTATGTTGACTACTAGTCCGGAATTATGGAGTGGAGCTCTGTAGAGAAAAGAGTATGGCATGTATGTGCCCCTATTTGATGTAATTGGCTTTAGATATGAAAATATAGGCACAAAGGCTCTTAAAGAAATTCAAAATCAAACATATTTTGTACATTCTCTTTTTGTTTTAATAAAAAGAAAAGTGGCCTCTTATGATTCCAAATGGAAGATCCTTTGAATTGAAAATTTCTTTGATTTGTGTGTCCAGTACTGCTCAAAATTGGGCAGCAGGATTTTCTCTTTTGTTTTGCTATTTTAATTAACTTTTATGGGAACTTGGATTTTTGTTGGTAATTGTCGCTGGTGGGGTGGCAGCGAAGAACATTATGAGTCCGCACGTACTGCCTCCATGCAATGTCGAGTACGGGAGCAGCCTCCCTGCTTACAAATCCGTCGGTCTGTGTTTAACTGTGGTTTGTCTCTACGAAATTTCCTTGTAAGTTTGTGGCATTCTGTGTGCTTTACACGTTCGTTCAGTGGTTTGTTTAATGCCTAACCTCAAAGCAGAAGGGAAGAATCAACAAAAAGCAACCACAACAATGAGTGAACAGTGAACAGGCCACTTTTACATCAGCCAGTGTCGGAGAGTGGCAGTTATGCTATTGTCAGAATCTTTAATGTGTATCATTTTTCATAATGTTGTTCAAATAGACAACAATCGATATTACGAGGAACAAGTGTACAGGGTGTACCTAATGCCGATTGGAAGGTTCATTGGATTGTTATTATATTATATTTTATGTTGTACTCACAACATTTTCTCTGGTTAGTTAGGCTATTGGTGGGTAAATCGAAACAGGGAAGGGCATGCATCGAGTCATTACCCTAAAGTCCATTCCGTTGTAGATGCATTACTTTCATTTTTGATATGACACATGTTGTCGAATTTTGTCTGAAGAAATCCATAATTAAAAATAAGTTTTTATTTTGCCGGAAATCACCTGATTAACCATTAAAATAAAACTACAATAGCAAGGAGTCTAGTCTTGTAGCGTAAGTAACCCGGGGCATAATGGTTTCTATTGGCCGAACAACTTTTGTTTCGCTCCATAGCGTACGACATGACCAGCCAAATGAAATGCCAACGAAATGATTGCAATGGTAATAGTAAATATTACTTTGCCATTGATTCTAGGTTATTGGCTCAGCACTGAGTGTGAGAACATAGCAGCACTTCTACGAACTTTCCGGAATCCCTTCCACTACCACATTAAACAATGGTCAACTGATTGTCAGTGAATGTTTCTTAATTGGTTGTGATATTCAGGACTAGCCTGACTCATTAAACGAATTGTAATCTAACTCAGTAAGCTTGAAAGGAGACAAATGTGCATTCCAAGACACTATTGTTAAAAAACACCTAACTTCACAGTATCGTATATATATGTATGTACCCATCAGTCGATATTTATAGTACACTTGAGTTCATGGTAGTTTGATTTTTGTCGGAATGGAAAGTCGGATTTTTATTATTAGCATATCAAGTTGAAGTTAAAATTAACAAAAAAATATTTTGTCTACTTTGAATTCCTGGGTATACAGGTATATAATTGGTTTCTAAGGCGGATTTAGTGATAAGGGTACAATTTTAACATGGACAAAATATATTCATATAACTAATGGATGACATTTTACTAGAAACATTTAAATGTAAACTGGAGGCCAAAAACCAAAGCAACTGAAATTGCAAACTGAATAAATGACCTGTAACTTTTTTAAAAATAAACTTATAGTGAAAGTTTTTTCAGAAATAAATTTATTCATAAAAAAATATTAACGTGAAATATATTTTGAAATAACAAATATTCTATGGAAAACTAAATGCACACAATTTTGCTTGGTCAAAATAAGCACTTTTTGTTAGTAATCGACAGCAAAACGTGAATATATATTTGATTACGGCAGCACTTCTACGAGACATTGGATCAATAAAACATTAAATTTGGTACTTGGGTTTGGATACGAGGAATAGTAAAATACCATTCTTTCGTGTTGATTATGTTGTGACTATTTTTAAAACTTAAACTCCCAATTTAATATTAAACATGCCTTTACAAAATGATCTTGCCTCCAGCTTTTTTTAATATTTTGAAACAGCTTCTGCCTCCATGCGAATCATTTTTTTACAATTGTTCCAAAGAAAAAACAAACATAGAAGTTGTTTTGGTACAATGCTTTTCCGGTCTTGACATTTAACAGATGAAATGATCCCCAGATCTAATGGCTATATTGAAAATTAATTTTCAGTTGAAAACATGGAGGTTTCAGATAGGTTTCCGAAATTGCTGATGTATGTATTATACGTCTGAAACGTATGACATTTACGTCACTATTTCTGACGGACCATATCTGATTCCCGCCGTAATGAGAATGTGCGTACTAAATTGTTAACGACCCCGATGTGGCAGAAATCACTGTTGCTGGTGATAATGATGATGAGGCAAATCATAGACGACTGAGATTTAGATTTTATCGAACTTTAACGTAACGGTCTTGTTGTTCGGAACTGCCTTCGTAATGAAAGAAATATAATTCTTAACGGCACATGATTAGCCAATAATTACACAAACACCAAGTAGGCCTGAGCATCATTAGCTGTCCGAGTCAATGAGACTCTGTCAGCAGCCATTCCTTCTGTAACAAAAACAAAGTTGCCTTTCTAGTCCATCTTCTGTTTGCTGTTTGTTATTGTTATTGCTAGAAGCCAAAGAACAGATGAAGGGCCTCGGCATACAAATTTAATTATGTTTAGACAAATAACAAAAGAGAGTGAGCCAAAAATACAAAAAAAAAATTCAAAGGGACGGTTGGGGGGGGGAGGAGTGGCGAAAGATACCACCAACGTTGGCAGTAATGTCTGGCGAACTTCAAACAAAGTAAAGGCGTTTAATAAAAACATAAAGAGCAAAAGTTTTTTAAAGACCCCTTCAGCCACGCTCGAGTCTTTTGTTCCGAATACACAATACTTTTTATTTCAGCAATACCACAGCCAACACCGCTGTCCACAAAAATGTGAAGGCAGGAGCACAGTGCCTCGTAAAACAATGTAACAACAGGAACACATTGGCTGGACTCTGTTAACACTAGATTTACGGACCGCACAATTTAACTCATTTCGAATTTTATAACTAACTAAATATGAGAATTTTCAATATTCTTCGCAGATTCACAAAGTGTGTCGCCCTATGAACTTTACTATGCAAAAAAAAAAAAAAAAATTGCTTATATGCACCGTACATACGATTTGTATAACCTTAATTTTGAAATCTCTAAAAATTTGAAACATCTAAAAATATATCAGTCACAACAGAATGAACAGAGATAAACGCCTATGTTGACCAGTAAAAGTTTCTGGCACACAGCTAAGATTTTTATTTGTAATGATGTTTTTGGTACTTAGTTACATAATTAAACAAATTTAATGAGTTTTTTTCATATTTTCAAAAAAATGCAGTAAAATGAAAACTTACACAATGAAGAAGAATTGCATGCAATAATTTTATATTTTCACCTTAGTCTCTTAAGTGCAGTATATCTAAGTGTTCTGTATTAAAAAAAAAAAAAAAATAAAAAAATCCAACGAATTGAGGGCCAATTACAAAATGTTTACCACAGTAAATGTTTTAATTACGTGACCACCACAGTATATATAATTAACATCCGTAAATATCAGTAATGAATCGGAATAAATAAAATTTTATCAAATGAGCTTATCGAAGCTTCAAATTTGTACATGCTCAACAATGTTATATCAACTATTCAATTTGATGCAGGGACGTACGCAGGGGGCCCGGGCCCCCCCGAAATGAATTTTTTTCACAGTAAATTTATGTTTGCATCAGGCCCCCTCCCCCCGAAATGAAATCCTGTGTACGTTGCTGATTTGATGAATAGTGAAATACAGATCCATTTTGTTACACTGTGCGATATGTCAGGGGACCGAGTATCCCCTTATCCACACATCCATATCGCACCCATTCACTCATAATATGGCATGCTTATGACAGCCTGTATTTGCTCATTGGGCAGCAATCTGAGCGTAGGCGACAACCGAAAAGGCTATTTGACCATTCGGGGTGGAGGAAACAGTTTAAGACGATTTGTTGCATGGCTGGCCAGTCCTTGTTTGATAATGTTATCAAATAGACAATTGTCAGGCGACGAATCGCTAATGGCCCACACATACACACAAAGCTAAGCGAATACGGGTACGGATGTATGTGGCAGTACAGAGAACATTCCGGCCGAGCGATGGTCATCGAGTATCAGAGTGAGTTCTGTACACATTTTGTTATTTCATGACATTACTTTGTAGCTCCCCTCACATGTCATGTACTGGTAAAAGTAGACAATTACTTTTATGCATATATTTCACTTGGGAACGATTTGAAATACATCACAGATGCAAGCACGAACATGGAAAGGTGCAACGGCAACGATTAAATGAACGATTGACCACTTTGTAGAATTTGCACTAGAAGGTACAAGAAATCTTCAATTTTGTATACACCTTCGCCAATGATTGAAAAGAGGTATTCAAGATAATTCCACTGCTTCGAAATACATTTATTAATTGTCTTATACATATGTTTCCCGGAGCTTCCAGTGGTCAAGGATGACGCATGGTGATCAGATGATATTTAGGAGATGAACTGGACTCAAACCTTTATTTTTGTCTTTTATTTTGACTAGAAAGTCGCTCTAGACCCCACGATTATAAGCCGAACACACGTTTTCCTTGGGGAAGGGGATCTGACCAATTAATTAGAATGAATTATCGGTCAAATGAACCGAGACTTTTATCTGTTAAATACCAAAATTCGAATCATACGGGAAGACGTGATTCGGAAAAGATCCCAGGGTAAGAATGTGTAGCTGTTGGCCTCTAGTCAGTCAAAAGTGTGCAAATATTGTGAAATATTACCAATATTGCGAAATATTGATCCGCAGAAAGTAAAAGTTTAGTGGCAGTTATTTAGGTCCCGTCAAACTATATTGCCTTTTTCACTGGTTTTTAATTTAATTGTGAAAGAAATGGAATCGAATCGAATTAAGATGCCCACACTGAATTGTAAATAAATTACCGGAATTTGGGGGTACCAAATATGGAGGCAACCTTTGAGATGAAATTATTTGGTGGGAAGATGTGTTATCCAATGAGAACCCAAAATATTATAATATAACAAAAATAAGTGCGCGGAATGTAATAAATGCACGTCTGCGGTAGGGGCAGGAATCTGTATGTATTACCTTTTTAATTCAGAACATAATCTTCGATATCCCCCGACGTAAAAATAACCCAACTAATATTTGCAGTTCAACACAACTATGTGCTAATCGTCCATTTGACTATGCAGATCATCGCGAATGGGCATGTACCACACATTAGGTCGCATCTAGCCTCCATCAATTGTCAATTCGCTTCACTGGCAGGTGGTGTGCCAGTTCACTAAATTGAATTCTCATTCATATAAATAAACAAATTTAGCTCGCTTCCACCCATTAACACCGGTAGTTTCAGTCACATGCAACAGATACTTCTTGTGTGTGTCGTGTGACGGGGCCATTTTAACACAACCGTGTCTGCTATACTTTAGCATTGGTCAACATTTGCACTGGCTGCAACCAGATGTGGCAGACCCTTTTTGTACTGCCAACGCCGTTGTAAGCGAAATAAAAATGCATTTGTTATCTGATGTACCGCACGCGATATATTTGAATGTAGTTGTCAACCATTCAAAATTACAAATTGCCATATTATCACGATTATGAATTGGACGTTTAACGAAACTAAATCCCACTCACAACAATGAAGCCAATTGAAGCCAGCTGGACTCGCACCTGATATGTGTATGGTACAATAAAATTAAAATTAGTGTGTGGATATCAAGTAAGTTGAAGAAGTTGGGCCAGATTTTCGTAGCGCAAAGTGTCTTAACCAACCACCGAAAATGTGAAGTTTATGATATCAAATTTTATTAAATTCGAAAAGTGTTCGACTATTCCCAAGAAGGAAAAATGAATATACGAACATTATTCATCAATCGCACTCTTTTCGCCGATGTTAATCACTCCAACCGAGTGAGATCAGTGAGAGAAAATGATATAGGCGGGTGCTAGTTGCTACGCATAACGTCCGCCATCACAAGTTGGAGAGAGTATATATAAAATTGGTTTGCAACACCTTGAAATATTTACCTAGGACCTCAGTTATTACTTAAGGGAACCCCCCCACCCACACATATATATTTGAAGTTTTGAGGTCCGAAAATTAACAAAATGGCGGACCTTTAAAAATATTTTTGAAAAATCGCCTATTTTTTACCACAAACCAAGTTAAAAAATAAGGAAGATCTCAACCGATTGGATTTGTCCTAGTTCATACGATAGCTATACACTCACAGAGAAATGTCCCAAAATTTGGAATCGATCGGATTATTATTTTTTGAGTTATCGTGCCCGCCATTCACAGTCGAGAAAAATGCGTTTAAAGTTTGAGAATCACTTTTGCCATCACTTGATGCTGACACAATAAATCGACTATATCTGGAAGAGTTCTTGAGATTTTCACTTTTTTGTAGAGACATTCTTGAATTAGTGTAGATTCGAAAAAATAAATAAAATTTTTTGACACCGAGAATGGGGGGTCCCCTTAAACAACAATACAGCTCGAAATATTGAAGACAGAACTTTGAATTTAATTTCCGCACAACTTACATTAACAAGTAATACAACCGAATTGGCTCTAATTTGTTATTTTGGACTATCGTTAGGTAAAAATTTCCCTGCCAAAACTTATTAATTAGAATCCAAATTTTATACTTTGGATTCTAATGTGGTTTTAAATCTTCCCACTAAAATAATAACATCGATCCACGTTTACTTTATATCGGCACCACCCCACTTTCAGTATTATGAATTTTGTAACCAACCCCACCAAATTAAATTCAATTTCAAAATTGTGGGGTAGACTATTATCAATATAGGTCATAGCACATATTTTTGGGAACAATTTTCTACACAGGTCTATGTTTAGACTTATCCATCTTATAGTTATGTACTTTGAGGGGTTTAAACCCTTGTTCCCACCGAAGTGACTGTAATTAAAAAAAAACATATAAAGTGGGACGTGACGTGGCTACAACTTTTCATTTCGGACTCCCGGGGAATAAAAAACTAGGTTCGGTTAATAAGTCCATTTTCTCCAACAGCTTACTGTTCCACATGGTGAATGGTATAAAAAAGGTCAGCACGCCTGTACTTTAGAACTTTTTTACTTTTTCGTCAATACAAGCACGTTTGATCTTATATATGCAATTTCGAACCATATTAAACGATTAGTTTTAAAGACAAGCTCAAAAACATTTTAAGGAAATAATATTGCACAATCTGTATATGGCCGAATGTGCCCCACTTTAAAATGCCGAATGCACCCCGAATATACTTTTTATAGTTTTTTTTCATTTTTTTTCGATCAGTTTTGTAAAAACATTGTATTTTTAAATATTTCTATAATAATACACATCGTAGTTAACCACTTTTTAATAATATTGTCTTAAACATTTAAAAAGTTCTATACACAAAATACTTACGAAATGGAATTGAAATATTACAGAAACATCTATAAAAATACAAAAACCCATGTATCTAAATAAGCTTATTAGCTAGAAATTTCAAACTTTGTGTCAGTTATTTATTTCGATATTCGATACCTATGTTTCGAAACTAGTGATGTACGGTGAGAGCTTCATATCGAAATCGCGATTGCCGAAGGTTCCCCCGAAGGTGCCCCAGTGTCCCCTACTGTCAGACTCATAGCGTGGAATATCAATACGTCTATGTGAAATCAAATAACGGCATTTTTTGGGGTCAAATCAAAAAATAACGTAAATTTAAAAAAAAAATCCAGAAGAAAATTGAACACTGTTAAACCTGTGAACATTTTAATATTACTACCATGCCCGTATATATAATATGAAGTCCCTATAAATTTTAAAGTGAAAATCTCAAAAAATTTTGAAGAAATAGCCGATATATTGTGTTAGCACCAAGTGACAGCAAGAGTGCTTCCCAAACTTTAAACGCGTTTTTCTCCAAACAGCGTTTTTGTGAATGGCGGGCACGATAATGCAAAAACTAATAACTTAATCGATTTCAAATTTTGGGACGTTTCTCTGCGAGTGTATAGCTAGATCTTCCTTATTTTTTTAACTTAGTTTGTGGTCAAAAATAGACGATTTTCCAATTTTTTTCAAAGTTCCGCCATTTTGTTAATTGTTGTGCAAAGTCAATAATCCTAGTTGATACGAGAACCAAACATGTACTCTTTCTAACACCGTTGGCATTTTCGGATTCCGATTTTCCAGTGAGGAGTTATCATACCCGCCATCAAAAATAAGGACTTAAATCGAGGACAATTTTTAATAGCAAAAAGTTGGCGTTAAACCATATGTTCATTTAATATATTCTAATGAAAAATAGGCATGTTGAGAGTGAGTGATTCATGTTTTCCTATCTAGTACGATTTTAATGCCGCAGCATTAAAATCGAGAAGCGTTGCCAATTATCAAAACAAATTGAGGATATATAATATGTTCCTTGGTATCTCGTACACCTTCACCCTTGCCTTCTTCCGATCAGGATTCGTGAATCCTACTGGATACACAACAGATATCGTTCTTTGTTGCCTATCTATTGTATATGTTTCTGTCCGCAGATTCAATGTGTGAGCGATACCCCTAGTTAAATCCACGTAGCCCATACTAGTATGGTTTCGGCATAGATAACCACTTTTTTATAGACACCAAAATGCTCTCACTAACGCTCTCTCAAATTGGGTTAACTAACAGTTATTTTCCTTTTTAAATCGAATTTAACAACTTTTTATTGTGGAAGACAATAAATATAGTTTGATTTTTGCAAATTCCATAACTAAGATAAATATGTTACATAAAATCTTTGTACTTTTGCAACAAATTGGCTTTGAGTCACTTCACTTGTTCTTTTTTGAGCACTTATAAAGTAACATGGTTTGTAAAATAATATAAAATAGGTCAGGGTTGGATTAACCAATACGTAAACCTACATAATTTTGTTTAGGGATATTCTTCGAATTGACAACCTGAAATTATATTCTGCAGCTAACTCAGTTGAGCATAATAGCCACAGCATTAATTATTATCATATTTATTATTATGTTTAAGTTTTTACATATTTTAAAGACAAAAAAGAAGCAGCAAAGGTCATCAGCCGATATATTAAACACATTCATGCGTGTTTGAAAAATCACCACAAAACCAAACAACGTCGCAGAGTAAAATGGTACACTGTACTCTACCAAATGTTTATTGACAATGGAAATAATTGACAACCACTTTGTCATCATTTAATCACCAAAAAACTCAGAACATTTTTTTCAGGTCCACCATGAAAGCGAGTGCACACACACGTTTTGACCTACACTTGGTTCGCTAGCAACCATTATCAATCGGACTGAAATCTTTTTGTTCAAAAATGATTGACAGAATTCCCAATTGCTGGCACGCAGCAATAACCACCACGTTGTGAAGTTGGCGTGTGCCCGGCAAGAACATGTGCAAAAATATTGTGACATTTTGATTAATTGTTATGGTGTCACAAAAGTCCCCAGCTAGCCTGTTTTCTATGCAAATATGTACTTTCCTCTGTTCGTAGTTACAGATACACCAAATTGGATGTGGGACGGTAGTGAGGGGGGCACCACTCCTTCAATAATAAATACATGTGCATATTTGGCTAAGCTCCCACAGATACACAAATACCTATGAAAATGCCTCATTTGCTCCGACATGTAGTTACAGTAGCCTCTGTCTGTTTATTTCTAAAGTGGCGGATTTGGGATTGTTACAACAATTATCTTGTGCGGATAAGAGAACCACAGCCAGTTGATCGACAACCTAAATAACCGAACCGCCCATACAATTATGAAGGTCGTAAAAGTGAATGTGTAATTGTCATTCAACAATTACAACAATTAACGAAAACCTGGATTGAGTTTGTATTGATGAAAATGTAAACAATTGTTTGCCACTGTTCTGCCAAACTTGGATATGGTGGCTCTATTCGTATGTAAACCTTTGTTCAATTTCTTCCAATCCCCCATTTGGGTCCAAAGAAAACTAATATCTCGATGATGCACATTTTTGCCGTATCAAAGTGTATATACCCTCATTAGCCATAAGGCTGAGGGTATACAAATATTTGTAAATACCACACGAACTAGGTATGCGGAGACGGGAAGAATGTAACCTCTAGTTGAAATTAAGCTGTTGTCTTCGTAAGAAACGATTGTCAGGGCACCAGGGTTATAATTAAGCAAACAAAGTCATCTATTGTTTCAAACCCCTCGGCATATCGGGTGAACTGAAATGCACACTTACTCACTTTGCATGTGTCATATGAGATACCAGTTCATCACGTCACGTCGTTAGCGTCTTGTTTTTTATTTATCAAATAATTCCGATTCGAGTCTGTACGACTAGCCTTGTTGATTTGAACGGTTTATTGTATAGACGTTGATGCTGGCGCAGACGTTGTGCACCGACGTTGACGCTAATTTCAGCTGACCATGAAAATGTTTTAAAGTTGTTCAGCAGGTTTTTTATAGCACCATCCACAATAAATTTAGATATATATGTGTGTGTGAATAAATGTTCGTACAAAATATGAGTTTATTAGTCCAAACCGAATATAAATAAATACTGTGCCGGCAAAAGTAATAGAAACAAGCATGTCAGGGTATTTTCAACGCATTTTTGTCGTAATGGAAAAGGCGAACTTTTATAATTAGCACACTAATGAGCTCTATTATGCTGCATAGTGTAATCTAGATTCCAATAAAATTGTTTTTATAACTTAATCATATTTGTATTTGGAAACCTAAATACATTTGGTCTGTTCTCGTATTGCAAGAATCTAATAATTTTCTGGTTGTAGAACTGGCGTATTATATTTAAGGAAGGACACCTTTACTTTTTTTATATCGCACCTGTGGGAATCTGTGACTCATATCTTGATGAGGTCTGCATTTGCGGTTCGTGTATTCTAAATACTAAGTTGGCAATTAACGGATTACTGTAATTTAAGGAGAAAAAATATTGGTATATGTTCGCGTCGACCTATGAATCAATGCGGAAACCCTTCTGAAAATGCAACGATAGACTTTGGACCGTCAATACAATGTTAATAAGTTGGGTATTGTTGTTGATCTCTAGCCAATTTGAAATACTAGCTCTGGCCATAACAGTTCTCTAATTCACATTTCGAACTGAAGGCAATCGTGTTATGAGGTAATCAAAATGCCAGCCAAATGAATATTATTGTCTGTCCACCTGTACTTTTATATAATGGACTAGTGTCAAGAGGTAACCGTTTTGGTCTACAATATGGTATCATGATGGGATCATGATCAATTAATAGTACTAGTATTTTGCACAATGTCGGTGTGGATTGTAATCGGTTTCAATTGGTACACGATAAATTCCCTCAAACGATGAACAACATCATTTCAAATGTATGTTCTCAAAAAAATGTTCTAGTATTGGAAAATATATTTTTGTCAATATTCAATGAACGTGGTATTGAAGTTCATTAATTGCACATATGTTGCTCATGTGCACGGGAATAACATATATAGAAAATAATTTATATAGGTCCACCTCTTGATATAGCCCACATATAACTCTACATCAGATTTAAGGAAATGATATTTACCATTTTAAATGTTTTTTTTTTCGTTATAATTAATCTTTGGGTATAAGCCCTCATTAAAGAAATTTATGAATGTAGGTGTACGTTTAGAATATAAGAGAAACATATTTAGCTTTTTGGCAATATTTCAGCTCTCTGAGGCAAATGAGCTAAATTTTCAGATCTTTCCAGGCCAAAATTCTCTCGAAATTAGTCGATGAAACATACTTTCTTGTACTACGATTTTAGAAGATGATCTACTTTCTGAGAAAGCGGACCGGAGCTTATAACAACGTAGAAAGAATTTTCCATCGATTTTTGATTTTATATAATAATTTATATCCTCAGCCGAGATATCTGGTGGAAACCTAGATACAAATACAATTTTCATGGTGGGAGCCATACATATTGGTCTTTGACTAGGTTGGAGGGAATTGCTAGTGACAGCTACGGAAGACGCATTAGATGTTTGAACTGATGATTCCCGATTTCCATGAGTAGATTTTGAAGCCTTTTCCAGACTAGCACTACTAATACTCATAGATTTTAGATTAATCACTTTATTTACATCCTTAACGATTTCCGAGGCCGAATGTGACGCAACACTAGCATAAGTCTGGACACATTCAGTTTCCGTTGTATCTGTGATATTGACGTTGTATTTCCAACAGAAACTGTGGGTTTGCGACTAGGCACGACTTTATTGGCTTTTCTGCCCAGACACAGACGTTGATGATACAAATTCATCAAGCTCTTGGTACTTTTCGAACAAATTGGAAAAATTCTCGAAACGTTTTGATAACGATGTAAATTCCTTTTTCGTCGAACCAAGCTCCGACTGCAAGTCTTTTACAAAGTTATGGACGCAGATGTCAAAATAACAAAACAAAATAAAAAAAAACAACTATATATCGTCAGCTAAAATGCAAAAGGCGTAACTAACAAAACCATAATTGTGTAGGAGAAGTAAAAAACTGTTTTGAATGAAAACTATAAACATGTCATGTGAAATGAAAAAGTATGCCCGGCAGGGTGATATTGCATATGACGAATAATAGACTATAATTTTTTTAACAAATTTAGTTATTTAATTTAAGGGCAGTCATAACAATTAAGTAAAAATTTGAATTTTTTGTTAGTTACGCCTTTTTGCATTTATCAAATAAACCCACTTGTAGTTACGTCTTTTTGTTTTTTGTTAAATGAAGCTCCTTTTTTGACCGCAGATGTGTAAAACTTTGTCAACACATGTAGTTTATTGACATTCACAATATTCATTCAAAAAGTCAATTTTCAATTTTTTGTTAGTTACGCCTTTTTGCATTTTAGCTAACGATATGCTATGTAACAAAGGGACAAATTGGGAATGGAAACAAATGCCAATTAGAATTAAAATGATTAATTAATATTAGCAAAAATATGTCAAATTTCACAATCCAATTAGATCAAAATGCACAAAAATTATTTCACAACACTTTTAAACACAAACACAGATTAATTTGTTAGAAATTAAATATTTTTTAAACGAGCACAGAGCACCACAAAATTAGTGAACATTCACGACAGGGTTGCCAATACTTATTTTCTTATCAGTCACAAACAAAACCTTTAAGTCAATGTACCCTTGTAAGGGTCAACAACAATAAAATTGTTGGCTATTTTTGAGTCTAAGTCTCTATTCTATAATGTGGTGGTGAATTTTTTGACGTTTTCCCCGCTGGATTTGAAATTGGCCCACTGTGCGTCAATAAGTTAAAGTCATTTCCTATAGCACCTGATTAGCACACGTATGTATGTTGTAGTAACTATCTGGACGCTTCGAATGGAACGTTAGGAAGGGAAAATACTTACATTGAACCTTTTGAAACTGTCATATTCAATCCATCTAGGACAACGTTCGGATTCTTTGCACTGCCATACATCTTGTGAGCGCGACGTACACACACTGCCTGCTGACGCCGAGATGCTAAGGTAGACGGCTGAGACACAAAATGGCGGCGACGCGCTGCTAAGTCGACTTCAGAATTTGATGCATTGGTAGCGGGATTCACGGGCTGTACCCCTTCTGATTCAGCGTCCATTATTAACTTCAGAGTCGTTAAGGAATACTTGTGTCAAACTGATATTTACCAACCAATCAATTTGCAGTGACGAAAACAATAACAGCTTTGTTTATTAATATATTGTTAGCAATATTTAGGAATTATCATGATCTCTCCGATTGAAAATTGTCTGAAAATGGGATACAGAGGTAAAAAAGAAAGTCAATTACGATGTGATAAGGTTGTATGTTTTTATTTTTAGTCATATATATCTAAAACATTTTGTGTGGTTCTGAAGTTTGTGGCTTTTAAAACAATTTTAAATATTTTTTATTCAGAACGCTTTTGTATACTGTACAGTATACTGTATGAAGTGAACAGAGAACAGAAAATTATTACTGGCAATTTTTGGCTTTTTTCAAAAAATCAAATTTGAAGGGACCCCTTGGAATTTGTAACATAAATGCCGTTGATATAAATTTCACACCAAGTTTGTAAACCAATTGAAGAAGAAAATAATAAAAAAAAATCTGCATAATCTTTCTAAATTGGCAACATTTAGTACTGCATACCCATCTTTGGAGAATTCAACCTTTGTGTTAAAAATAAAGATGCGAATGGGTAAGACATTGCTAAAATAAATAGAGATCAACAAATACGAAATTCACTTAAAGGAAGGTTCGAGAGAGAAACCCGGTATATTATTGCATTATGTGCCGAACGATCAATATAAACTGACATCTATAATATCGAAACAATTGTTTAAGTAGATCAACATAATTTTTATGTAAAAATATCAATCGAAACAAAATGATCGTGGATAGAGAGGTATGTTGGCCAGTATAAGTCTATTTTGCTGACATACAATTCAATTTAGATCGAACAAGTAGAGATGACATATTCAATGAAATTTAATTTGCCATGCAGCCACCTCAAAATCTGTGCAGATTTTATAGGATGTGTCAATGCAAATTTAACGGAAGGAATAGTATAAAAACAAATGACGTTCACAGTGGCTCGCCTTACCGTTCAATATTTACATCGCTACAAAAAGACAATAGTTCCATAAGAATGAGCGTCACAAGTCCACACAAGACTTAAAAAAATACAACATGTTTTGTAAGTATTTGAAAATCGCCTAATCCGTGAGAAATTTACTATTTTTATACATTTTATTATTTTAGGATAAATTCGTGCAATCTCTTCATAAACTATGTACATTTGTAGATTTTTGTATTTCGTCACGTTTCCCATACATATTGCATGTTTACTGCCTCCTAGTGTAGTTCGACAATAAGTCCTGTAGCATCGCCGGCACCCAAACAGCTGAATCAGTTTAACCATCAGAATTCATTAGAGCGAAAGTAAGCAAGTGCACAGCGACAGGTGTTTGTTGCAGATCGACATATATATGTACCATAAATGTGGCTGCAGTAATCCTCTTCATATGCCTTGGAAAATTTAATGTATTTTTATTTTCGAAATGTGCAGTATCGACACCAGATGTTTCCTACTAACATCTGGCAAAGCCATTTAAATAACCTGTGCAATGTGTGAGTGTGTGTGTTTTGTAAGGCCAGCTAGCTGGTATTATTTATTGGGCGTTAAAACTGGTAGCGTTTATTCGATTGTTGTTAAGAAGCACCTTTAACATTGCCACTTTTCTTCGGTCTACTAGTTATTTCTCCGATTTGTAGACAACTATTCCTTTGTTATATATTTTACTGCAAGGCAGATGAAGGTCGCCAGAGCCAAGAAGATCCCACAGTCAACTATGAACACAACAACAAAAAATACAACAACTTGCCACAAGACAGAAATCCACATACGTACATGATGATGCTGCTCTTATATTACACCACAACGTAGCCAAGGTAAACTCTGGCCATTTGGCAGACACCAGCTGCTAATGAACGACATCGCCAATGTGAAAATAGATCAAACGATTGTGCTACACAGTCATCCAACAAATGATATATGTAGTATCGTGGTCATATGGACCATGCTCAGTCACTGAGAAACGAAAAATAAGTTCAGATTTAGATTTGCTTTTTGGACGCAAGTCAAATTGCTTCAAATGTCCAAAAATAGGCACTTTAGTTGAAATGTCCAAAACTAATGCATTTTCGCACATTCCATGTGGATTGTCTGCAACTGCTCGGCAGTAAAACATGTTCTACTTGTGTGGCTCCCAATAGACATAAATGTGTCTTTATGTACCTAGAAATGTGTAAATTGCACCACCGTATTTCGGCGATGTTGGCAATTGCTTAAAATAAACAGTAACAACGGATTTCTGACTCATGTGGCTATTCTGGTCTGGACCAATGTTCGTGTAGTCTCCTCCTTATGCGATTTATGCGTCGTTAATGTCGTTTGGCAATTACAAATGACATTGGCAATGACTTTCCATTCTCAACATTTATTATACCTTTCGATTGTGTCCTAGCAGGTCTTCCGTGAGCTACTAATTATAATGGAAGAATTCGACATGTTTCACCAGGTATGTGGGGCAATCGACAAGCGCGTGTTTCCGTATGTGTGTGTTTATTTGCACTGTCACTTCTGTTTTCGATGGTCTTGCAGCATGGGTCAATAGCGAATTAATATTTATAGCCTCCCCTACTCTCGCCAACCAAGTGCACAATACACAAACTGATGCGAATCTGGCTTATTGGGCAATTAATTATGACATTTAATCAGTTCACATAGGTAACGAGTGATTAATAATTGATTTATGTCCCCGTCGACATCGTAGCTCATTAAAAGTGTAATCCAATTCTATGTGAATTATTCCACATCATTTATTGACGAATTAATGTGTTTTGCTGTTGTTGTTTCTGTTGTCTGTGGTTTAATGAAAAATGTAAAATATGTTATAAGCGTGTATCTGAATGACTCATGTCAAGGTTTTAGTTCGTCATTGACATTTCATTGTCAAGTTATGTGCATGGTCAACATTTTTTTCGTAATAAAAGTCTTAAAATTTATTTTAAGAACGAATTCAAGTGAATTTGGTTTGTATGAATTTTATCTTTCTGGTTATTAGCCCAAATAATCGATTTATGAGTTTTTCCGCTCCTGTCCCATAGAGAGTATTGTGTGTGTGTGTGCCATTGCTACATTTCTTCTTACCAATGCACTATCGGTCAAATGACAACTTTTTCTGTGCAAAATTAATAGCGGCAACAAAATCATAGTATTCGTCATGAAATTTGGCCCAACTGATTTTTTTTTTTTTTTTTGTTACTTGAATCGTTATTTTTGAATTTGGAAGAAATCGGTTCAGATTTGGATATAGCTCCCATATATATATTTTCGTCCGATTTTATGTAAATGGTGCACCATACTGCCAATATTGGTCCGATTTAGACAAAATTTTGCACAGAGTATTGAATTAGGTCTAGATTGGTATGTGTCAAGTTTTGTTGAAATCAGTTCAGATTTAGATATAGCTCCCATATATAGTTTCGTCCAATTTAATGTAACCAGAGCACCATACTGCCAATATTGGTCCGATTGAGACAAAATTTTACACAGAGTATTGAATTATGTCCAGATTGATGTATGCGAAGTTTTGTTGGAATCGGTTCTGATTTAGATATAGCTCCCATATATAGTTTCGTCAGGTTTTAGGTAAATAGTGCACCAAACTGAAAATGTTTGCCCAATTGGGACAAAATGTAGCACAGCGTACGGAATTTAATCGAGTTTGAAATCTGTGAAGTTTTGTTGAAATCGGTCCAAATTTATATAGCACACATATATAGTTTCGTCCGATTTTATGTAAATGGTGCACCAAACTCCCAATAATGGTCCGATTTAAACGAAATTTTGCACAGCGTACTGAATTCAGTCCTGTTTGGCATCTATGAAGTTTTCCTGGAAATCGGTCCATATTGAGATTTTTGGTAAATGGTGCACCAAACTTTCAATATTTATGCGATTGGCATGCAATTTTCTTGTAGATTTCAGAATGTCATGTGTATGGTTTTTATTGGCTCAAATATCTAAGTAGATCACATTTGTTTTTTACCCGATTCCATGTTAATGGTCATCCAAAGATGGTATGTCTCTTCTATCAACAGGATATTGTACACATTATCATTTTTCTTTGTACCCAAAGTGGTAAAGGGTATCATATAGTCGGTCCAGTCTGACTTTTCATCTTGGTGCACCAAACTTTCAATATTTATGCGATTGGCATGCAATTTTCTTGTAGATTTCAGAATGTCATGTGTATGGTTTTTATTGGCTCAAATATCTAAGTAGATCACATTTGTTTTTTACCCGATTCCATGTTAATGGTCATCCAAAGATGGTATGTCTCTTCTATCAACAGGATATTGTACACATTATCATTTTTGTTTGTACCCAAAGTGGTAAAGGGTATCATATAGTCGGTCCAGTCTGACTTTTCATCTTTCCTTACTGGTTGTCTTTGAAAACATTCATCTTTCTGTGACATTTTTCCAAATTTTGCGCTAATGTTAAGCAAAATTAATGTACTATTTGCTTTAAAAATTTCTCTCTTTCATCCGAAATATTGTCGACAGCAATTTTGCTCACTACATGTTTGAAAACAGCACCAGTAGGCCTATTCTGTAACTTTTTAACAACATTCGACATTGTTTATTTTACAACAATTTCATTTGTTTGTTTTGTTGTTTTTACAATAACAAAAGAAAATAAAACAATATCGAATGTTGTTAAAAGTTACAGAATAGGCCTACAAGTTTTTTTTCTTTTTGTTACCTTCTTTTCGTCATATTTCAAAAAGTTCGATTTTTTTATATGGAGGTTGCCTAGATAAAAGAGGCATTACTCGTAAAACGTATAAAATCGCAACTTGAAATAAACTTAAATTAACTCATTACTTATCACTTAATTTGTGTGCAAAATTTCAAAAAGGTCATATTGGGTCATTTTTTTTAAAAGCCTACTGAAAGTCAATCTACCAAATTACATTAACTTTTTAAAGTCTTCATAGACTAATAACCCTTTAGTCTATGAAGACTTTAAAGTATAGTGACTTTCAAGTATAGTGTCGCAAATAAAAATGTTTTGATTTAATATAAAAATGCTCACTTGTATCTATATTTTCCATTTTACACTAATTAATTATTGTAAACACAATCGAAATAATACGCACTCAAAGTTGACTAAGTCCCACAGAAATATAAGCATATTTGTAGAATAAATTGTATTGAGCGACTTGCATGGCCAGCTATGTAACGGTATTTTATATTTAGCACTAATAAATATCACGTGTCTCTATTTTAGAGTGTTCTAAATACAAAAACAACAACAACTCCTGAATAACGACACTTTGATTTTCTCCAATTTTGCACAGAAAAACCGGTCATTTGACCTATAGTGCAATGCTACGTAAGTTAGTCGTTTCATATTCGTAGATAGGTGCATGGAATGGGACACATGTGCATGTGTGCGCTTTTCAATTAAAACTCAATTGATTCCGTTAGCAGTGTCTGTCCGAATTGTTTGTCATTAGCCGATTCCAGTGAAAACTGGCCTCTTTGTAGTTGGAGTTGCTTCCCGAGGTTGATAGTTGTGGTTTCCGTTGCCAGTTAAGACATCCGTTCTTGCAAAACAATGCTCAAGTGCTCTTGAACTGCTTAAAACTTGGTTTTAGCCGTTTTCGGTGCCAGAGTACACCAACCAGTCTCCAAATGTTAGAAACAGACCTGAAATAGCCTTCGTTGGCTAGCTACCGCACAATAAGTTTAAAATTTCAGATCAACTTCCAACATTTGATGGCTCATCATTTTTAATTTTCAATTAAACAAGAGCTTTGTACCCGCCATTCACCCAATGCTTCGCCCCTGCAACCGCCGGTCCGTACGTAGTTATTTCCCTTTGATATACTTTGTTCTGCTGTTACCGTTGATTACATTTGCAATGACTTGCAAGTTTCATTGCCACCGATTCTCGCCAAGTTTAATGAATCTCTTAGATAATCTTTGTGAGTTGGCTATTTTGTTTTTTCGTTATGGCAGCACAATGACTGCCGAGACATTGAGCTGGCAGAAGTGTTAATTTACTCATTTCACATTAGAATTTTTTAAAAATATGTACATATAAATATGTGTACAGAGGCGTACCAATGTGTATTTATGTTAGTAATTTTTTTACTAATAGCTACCCAGTAGTTCGAGTAACTGGTTACGAACTAGTTATTTACTAATTACCTGTAACTATCACTAGTTACCACATCATGCCCTTGACTGGTGAATTTAACATGGGTATGTCATTGGGGAAGTCAATTGTCCCCTGCCTGCGTTACCAGTATACAGTCATTTCGGTAGTACAAAATGCCAGTACATTTACCTAGTTACTTATATATGTAACAAAGTAGAGTGGATAACAGTTTGGAAAATTTCAAATATTTTATAAAATTAATTCTGTATACATTTATTCATTGATATTTATTATAATAGAGCATTGTATAGAGTTATACTGTTTGATTCGCGTCTCTTTTGTCGCCCTAGTGCTTTTCAAATCTGTCTCCCAGGTGATATGGAAGTCTCTGAAGAGAGGATTGAGATTCAGAAATAACAAAAGATAGGAGATTTATATATGATCATCGAATACTCACTTATAGAAAATCGATAGAATATTTCTTGAGCTTTTCTTGATGAAGCGATACCACTTCCTGTATCTTTACTAAATGTCTATAGAATAGATGTACATTTAGTTTGAAGGATCCGTCCCTAACCTATTGTGTGTTCTCTCAATATGAAAGGGCGAAATCTTTTGAAAACCTGTTATGAAGCCCGTAGAAGAATTATATCTGTCTGTGTTGTGTTACAAAATCAAAATTTACCTCCGATTTATATGTATTTCGTTCGAATATATATGGTATATCACGAATATATTTTTGCGGAAAATAAACTTCTATTAGACTTTTTCTTTTAAAAATCCGAAAATAACTAAAAAGTCTTAACAAAATGACAAAACAATTGTTCTGTTTTGTTTTGCCTATGGGAATTTATTATTATGGAAATTAAAATGTGTATGTGTGGTGAAAAAAAGATATATATATATATGGGCAATATTGCTAATTTTTTAATATCCATTTTCAAAAAATCAGTTTTTTTTTTGTTTTTTAGGCACATCAATGATTTTTGGTACATAAGAAAATTTAATTTTGGGCATAAGAAAAAAATCTTAAAATTACGCCGTTTATTATATTGACCAAAAACGTTGATATAGAGCTTCCTCCGTAAAATAAGAATATTAATATATTATAATAATCGCGATAAAGTTGCACATCTTCGCGAAATATGAGAAAAATAATAAAAAATTATAGGTGATTACGTCAATATTTTCATTATATTAATGACATACACACACATAAAAATTAATTTAAAAATATCTACATAATCTAAACACCATGATGAATCAAATGATATCAAAATCCGTGTAACGGTTTGTAAATCACAGCGACAAAAAACAAGATATTGAGGATAAATATTTGTTTTTGGTTCGAAAATTTAATGTCATCATATTTATTTTTTAATTTTATACAAGAAATTTCAGAAAAAAATGTTGGGGTTATTCTTCTATTTTACCCGTATATAAAAATAATCACTTCATGTGTATAAGTGTACACCTTGCGGATTGTACCAAGACCCTTCCGATAAATCTTGGTGTTCTGTATGTAGAAATAAATCTTAAAATAAAACTTTATTATGAAATATAACTTTTAAATTGCGTCTAAATCGCGTAATTCTCAAAATTATTTGATGCGCATGCGGTTTCCAGGAAGTACTGAAATTTATCTTCCAATCCACGTATATTTTGCTAAATTTCATTTGACGGCTAAGATGTGCCACATGTTGCATTGAAGTACCCACCCTAAAAAATACATCGATCTATACCGATTTCAATGTGGATGTGCCAGCTCACACTATTTTTGAGATAAATTGGGTATATCTCTCTTTCGGCTGAAGTTTTTAAAATTCTCTTTTCGAAAAAGATCAGAATGAGGTCATTTATTGAAGCAGAAATGATCCACAGAAAAGGCAAATAAATCCGCGATATTTTCAAAAATTTTTTTGCCAAATTTCGTGTTTTTGGAAGGCCAGTTCCCGCCGTTCTAGTAGATGGATTTTCACGAAGAAGATTTTACATCATCCGAAATGTAAAAAACCTTATTGATCGCGGGTACCCATATCATTCAATTGACAGATCTAAAAATTTGACCCAAAAAATATGTTTTTTTAGAAATTTGATCGCACAAAATTTTCACAATCGGATGAGTATTACTCTGAAGCTGTGCATACTACATACACAAAATACATATCAAATTACGCAGATTCACGACTACAATAATCCTATAATCGATTTTTAGAAATTCCTGTTTGTGTATTAAAGCTAGAAGTAAAATTAAAAAAATCACTCAAAATCGAGCTTCAAAATGTCAGCATCATTTAAAGGTAGATGCAGTTAAAATTTTGAAAAATGATACATAAGGGGCGTAGTCCCCATTTTTTTGGCTTTTAGTTTTACTTTGACACGAAGACCGTGAAATGAGTGGCTTAATCATAAATCGATAGAGAACATAAAAAACTGGTTCGTCTCAACCTGATTTTACACATTTTTTTTACATTAAAGTAGACACAGCTTCCACCAAAATAACGTTTGGAGGTCAATATCATGAACAGTTTGCAACGACAGACCAATTAACCCAAAACTATTCACTTTTTTCATATACTTAAGTAATTCCCGAGTTATAGAGGGGTGAACCTCAGCTTCAGCTATGTTAAAAAATTGGCAATATTGCCCATATATGAATAAGAATTACAACTGTGGTTATCGTGCAATATCACAGAATATGACATCTCGAAAATGTTGCCCATGTGGGTTTACATCACTTCGGAAGTGTCGCCGCTAACATGAAATTCATTAGCGATATCCAGTAAATCAAATCAAAAACATATCGGGGTAGTTTCATGGTTTGGGAGTGTTTCACCTTGTGTAACGTTGGGCATAGGAGGAGGGTATATTAATAGTTGGTTATAACTCGTAAAAAATAGTCCAGATTTGAATACAGCTTCCGGCTATATTATCATTATGATTAAAATCGGTTCGCATTTAAATATATATATATATATATATACATATATATTCCTACTTACAATGCTCACACATACGAGTACAAATAGTAGTTACGTATTAACATCAATATATGGATGTAGTTGATTATTGCGAGTTGAAACAAGGTCACTGCCAGTAGTTAACTGAAAGCTGTCAGTGAAAAAAAACAAAAGCAAGGCCTTACACGCAACATATTTACTGATGTACAATCAGCTTTTAACTGTCTTACTTATTGTACGCAAATTGAAATCCCATCCCTTGTATGTAGACACGCCTATAAGGAATATACGAATCATATTAAATTTGTGTATGAAATATCGTCCTAAAAGGTTGAAACGGTGGTTAAAGCCGTGAAATTGATTTAAGGTCGATATCGACAATACATACAAAGTGATAAACATATATAAGGATAACCAAAGAAAGAAAAAAACACACAACATAATCAAAAACATAAAAACACCACCGTACATGAACACTCTACAAATATCCGTAGTCTTTCCCTTCTAAAAATCCCCCTTCGTGGTGGCTAAAAACCAAAAACTCATAAACATATTTATTAGTATGTAAGTTTTTTTTTTAATCTACGTCATGTAAATTCCATGTGAAATAAACCTACATACATACTATACGAACTTAACCGAAGTTCTGCATCTTTGCATGGAAGTTCTTCTACAGATGCTTAGAATTCATATCGAGTGCTTTCGCATATATCCTTTTTAATGAATTGATATGGGTATGACCCGTCCCTTCTACCTAACCACATTCATGTGTTTTCGAGTGTATTCATGTTATTACTTTCTCAGATTTCATTTTTTGTGGAAGTTCCATTTGTATACGACACAGTAAAATCTTTTATGAACTTGAGATGATGCCCTTAATAAATTTGTATTTTATTTTTATAATCGATAACAATTTCACAAACGAGAAGCCCTTAACTGGCACACGACGTACTACGGAAGAATTACATGTTGGGCTTGCGACCGTCGTCTATAATCTATAAATATATAAATATTAATTTTCGCGGTCACTCACTCTAAATTGGGAAGTTTCCAATTTTTTATTTTAAAACAAAAGCCACAACATACGTGACTTCAAATATGCATGACTTTAGACATCCCAGCCTAAGTTGCAACTTTCGGGATTCAAGTTCTACCCGTTCACCAATATCCAAATTGTACCAAATTTTGTGCTTTTCGTACCCATAAGTACGAATTTCCATAACTACCTCAGCCATGCACTCCAATTTTAACTTCCAAATATGTCTCTATAGCTCAATCTTCAAAAATAACCTTAATTTCAAATTTGAGGTTTTCAGCTCTATCCATTCAAGCAAAATCCAAATTGTACTAAAGTTAGTACCATATAGTACTTTTCGTACCAATAAGTACGAATTTCCGAAACTACCTCAATCCGACACTCCAACAGTCATGTTAATTCACAATTTGAAGACTACAGCTCTATCTGTTCACCTAAATCTAACTTGCACCAAATTTAGTACCATTTAGTACTTTTCGTACACAAAAGTACGATTTAAAGCTACCTCATTCCTGTACTCCAATAGTAGTCCTAATTCATATTTTCAGGATTCCATCATTTTACACTCAACTAAATGCAAATAGTACCAAATTTAGTACCATTTTGTACTTTTTATATGTATAAAAATTCGAATAAGAATTTTTTAAACCATTTCTATACATCAACACCACTTCCTAACCAGAATTCCACGTAAAATTCCATGATTCTAGCTATATATGTTCAATATATATACCTCAAGTACTAAATTTAGTACTTTTAGTACACTTCTCGGTCGAATTTCCAAAAACCATTTTGTACAGCTTTCTAACTTTTCATCAGTGGCCCACATTCCAAATTTCAGAATTCTAGCTCTTCTCGTTCGCCTAATACAGAGGGTACCATATTTGGTACATTTTAGTACTTTTCGTACTGTTCTAGTTCGAATTTCCAAAAACCCAGCCTTATCTCACGCCTGCACACCAACAACAACCCACACACCCACATATATATACATATATATATTCTCTTAGACGTTAGTCTATAAACGTTGAGACGTAATATCGTGTCATTCACAAAGAGACACACACAGACGAACTTATTTGTTAGAGGTAGAAAAGCGGTTCGGTGAGATAAATTACAACAATATTTTTGCATTTATTATTAGTTAGCTGCCTCCAGCAATTGACTTCGGATTTCATGTTCCCAACGTCCCAATGCATTACATTGATATTTACTTAAAGTACGAGTGGTGGCCGTGTGACCTTACGTGTATACCGTACACTCTAATATTTCTAAATTCGAAGACAACTGAAGTTGGGGTTCACCCTATTATATTTCGGGGTTTAATAAAATATTCATGTAGATGAAATAGTTACGGGTTAAGTGAAATGCTTTTCTAAATACACACATTTTTAACCTTTAAAGTTTATTTGTATGGAAGATGAGGCAATATTAACAAAAAAAAAAAATGAGTTGCGGCAAACAAGCTTTTTAAATGTATCTAAGTATTTTTCGAATTTAACTTCAAGTCTCAACGTATGTAATCTCTAAAAATTAATTATAGAGTATAACAATATTTCTATCATATCCACATCAATGCCGATTTCTCCAGTTCCCAATAACGACGACATCGGGACTGCATTTGGAGTGTATTTAGTGATAACACATTCGCTGCAATTATAATTCGTAAGTGGTATATTTCAATATCCATCAGTCCAAACATTATAGAAATATATGTCTGCAAGTATCGTAGATAAAAAACAGCATCTACTTTAGTACCGACGACATTGTGCCATTATGGAAATGGTTTTAATTTAATTAACAGCCAGTGGTGTTGCAACGCAGCGCAGCACTTATGACCTTTTTGTAAACCAAATTCAATTAAATTATTGTTAAATCAAATAAATTGCTGCTATAACTAACTCAATTTACGTTATGGAGCATTGGTCATGTAAATGCATGTAAATGCATATATCCGATGTATCCCAGCTGTCAACACATCGGATTTCATGCGTGGCCTGTGTTGGCGATTCATTTGGTGATGGTCAGTCAGCCAAATGGGATAATAGTTATTTCGGATATTTCAAACGAGGGTACTCATTGGGGCGGGCCAAATTTTTTGTCAATTAAATCCAGCCCCTAGGATGATTCTATGGACAATTCTAAGCAACTTTGGTAAAGGAACCATAGGTCTATCTCGATTGTCGAGTCTCCCACTTTTCAAGAAAAGGGTTTTCCCTATAACATCATTTTGATTCAAAATTCTATTTTTTATTTATAGTTATATTAAATTTTTTATGCGTATATGGGGGGTTTTGGGGGTCAGATTTTTATTTTTATATCGAGATAGACCTATGGTTCCTTCACCAAAGTTGCTTAGAATTGTCCATAGAATCATCCTAGGGGCTGGACTTTATCGACTTAATCGATATGCCCTAGTAGACATATATTTTTGTATAAACATTAAATATCAAAATCCACATTCTTTCAAATTTAACTTGAAAAAATAATTACATTTTATTCTCCTAGAAATATGAAGAAATTCATAAAAATGTATAGTTAACAATAACAGAATATATTACGTATTATGTAAAACAATCGAATAAATATACCGGTCACCTAATTAACACTCAGCTGAAGGTACAATTCTTTTGATTAACCCTCGATTCGTTTGGAATATTTTTAAATATGTTTTATTGAAAAAGCGTATGTGCACTGTACTAGAGCCATTAAGTGTGGGGAGGGAAAATTAAAAAATTATGAATATATACAAAAAACAACTTTGCGTTAACAAACTAAGTCTGATGAACCATTTTGAACAATTGAACAATTCGTACTGCGAACCCAAAATTGGGAAAGTCTGATCAAACTGATGAAAATTGATATTTTTCGATATGTGTACGAATTCTGCACTAGCTACATCATTTAATAATTTTTATAACCATGACGTAGAAATACATTTTGGTAATACACATTTGAAAGTGGTCCAATGTCGTTGATGTTGCATAAACATAATGGTAAGACTGGTAAGACAAGATATTTGTCTCCACACAAACTAGGCAATGGCATTCAAACATATTCTACCCAGAGGAAATTATTGTTTATATATGCATATTTAATGTTGGATACATATGTATACGCAGCATTGCCAGAGATACCACGCTACGTTGAAAATTATGGTTTGGAATTTTGCGGTAATTTAATTATTTAAATATACATTTTATTATTATAAGTGCGCATCGTTGTAAATCACCAATTGTACATGCAAATGTATGTGTGATTTGCTTTTGACCGCAACTCTCGTGGCAACGACCGAATTGGCCTCGTTGTCCATAAAGGCACAACCGCATGAGGATCAGAATATTCACGTGGTTTGGCAGGGCCAACAAAATCAAGAATAATTGCTGTCGTCATTACCAAACACGAAATAAGCAATACATTCAATTTTCATTCGCCCCACTGCCTCACAGATCGAATTGCCCACCAATTCGCCGGTTGGATGCAAGGTTGAATTATGAAATTAATTTCGTGCAATCATTTAGGACGTGTTAACCATGAACATGTTTACATTCGAGTTATGACTTTTGTTGAGTTTTTACATAAGATTAAATAAAATCTTAAGGATTAGGTGAATCTATAAATAAAAACCTCACACATAAAATCTTTTGAATTCTTTAATTTATGAAAATGTATAAGAATAATTTTTGAAATAAGACTTTACGAAATTTTAAGCATATATCTAATTAGCCACAGAATTAAGCCTTATTTTAGCCATGCATAGACAAAAGCTTATTCATTCCTACTTATTTAAATCGGTTTTGAGAAAAAAGTCAAAATGTCATAACCTTAGTATAACAATCTAATGCTTGAGAATAAATTACTTATAACTGGAAATCTGAAAGATTAACATTCCTCTGTTCTATGCTTTAGAAATTACGTTAACTTTTAATGAATGTATCTTTCCAATTCCAGCAACCTTTGTCATGCCACGAACGGTAATGACAAGATCACTTACTTGCTTCGTAATTTTCCGAAAATCCATACAACACCATCACTTGTTTAAATGTATATGTACCCGTCTCGTTTATTGTTTTTACAAAAACATTATAGATATTTATATATATTTTGTATGTTTGTTTATGCTTTGGGGACGTGTCCATCCATAAACTGTCAGTCCGATCATGGATATCCGAAAAATTTAATCCTTATGGAAAATCGTTTTCTCCGTGTTTAGATCCTCCGATCACGAATAACTTTAGAAAAATATACGTAAATATGGCATCACGTATGTAAATATGGCTCGACAAATGCATTTTGAAAACATATCCAGAGGTATAACAGAGGCATGTACGCGATAAAGTGTGTATAAAATGTAAATAAAATCAGAGATCTGCACTCACAATGTATGTTTTCATTTTATAAGATTGCTATATGGTATGATATCATAACAAGAGAGAAAAAGTCATCTATTGGAATTTGTCGACGTATCAATTGTCGTATCTTTATACTTTTATGTCTTCTATGGCGAACATCATTTGTTTTCAAAAGCGATCAAATAAATATACAATTATTTAAAAATGTGAATTTTTACAAATTAAAAAAAAAATTGTTTACGAATGTGATACATTTTTTTCATCCCGGCCTTAACCGGCTGAAAAAAAATTTACAAATTTCGCGACATCTAGTAAAAAGTGTTGATTTTATAAGTTTTCGCCAATTTTTTTTTCAAAAAAATTAGTCTTTTTTACCACTCCCGTAATTTGATGAGTTGTTTCTAAAAGAAAACATAGTTTTGATTTTCCTTGACTTGGAACTCGGCAAGGTTTAATGCAGGTGAAATGGGTTTAGGGTTAAAACCATACCTGTTATAGTTTAAACTCGCTCAATATTAGTTTTTATATGCCAAACAGCCATTTGATTCTTTCCAAGATTAAGCTAAAAATGTTTAACAACGTGCTTGTTTCACACCCCTATACCAACTCTAGGAAAACCGCAAGCCGCAATTTGTTCCTAAGAAACAGAATTGTTGCTAGTGCTGATATACCTCATTAATAACAAACACCACTATTTTTTTCTTACTAAATGAACCCAGCTTTACTTGACAACATTTTTATTTTCTGGTTTAAAATGGCTTCGGAGTAAAAATAAATTCTTCAAAATAAAAAGAATTTTAATTATAGAAGTACAGAAGTGCGAATAGAAACTTTGTGTCAAGTTTATCGTAATAATATTATTGCCGTTGCTCTTTAAAGCCAACTGCCAACATCATACATAGTGCACTCACATATGTATAAACACACTCGGTCTCATATATTCGGCTCAACAAACAACTCCAAAATCAACAGCAGCAACAACAAATCACTCAGATAAATTAATTATACACTAAATTAACGTCGAAAGATGACCGCACTGAATTTGGTTCATGTGCTTGTTTTGCATCTTTTGCCATGACCTTGAGCCTCATACCAATTAAGGTGTAACGCTCGCTCTCTCGCCATACAACGGACCAGTTCTGCTTTGTGAATGTGAGCACTGATCTGAATGGACGGGGAACCAACATAAGGAGCCATCATGATACGAAAATGTGAACTCTCATTGTCAACACGCAGACTCATTCATACAAAACCGGACTGGAGAAGAGCGTTGACAAACACAAGCTACCTATGTATGGTCAGAAATACTTCTTACTTACTACACACATGAATGCATACCAGAACGTCGTACATGGAAATGAACGCGGAACTTGTTCGTATCATTAGGTATCTGCTCAAGCACCTTTATCGTAACACCTAGTTCGTAAAAAACTGTACTTACTCTGGGTTCTATGCCGTAATCGGCCTTGGGCAATGCTGTTTTGCTTGTAATCACTTTATCAATACTTATTCACATAGGCATGTATGTATGTACAGTTCTGTGCGATATGCTCGGAGTATATTTTGTGAAACGCTTTAATGAACAATTTAGCAGCTTTGGGCCAAATCGCAAAAGGGCCGAGATGAATTGAAGTAGACACGAAAAACAATGTTAAGTACCGTCGATTGTTGGTTGTGATTCACTTGCCGACAGTTGCCGAGAACTGTTTGAGCCAACGTTTAGCTTTAGACTGATCGTAGCTTCTGCCGCCAAAACTATGATAGGTCAGCTTTTTTGTAAACAATAGCAGATACGACGTGTTCGCGACGCTAGTACTTAACTAAAAAGATCACAACTTCGTACTAACTTGTTAAGATTCAACAACGTTACAGGGGTTTTGTGCAAGCCAGCGAATAAACTTGGAGAGAAGCGTCAGTGGGTTTAGCCAGACCGTGATATGTTGTGTTATTTATTTATGTATGTGTGTGTGTGTGTGGCATTAACCTGAACGTTGTTCTGGTTGTTGTTTTTGCGGTTATACTAAATCTAGTTGTTGAACGTTCATCTCATTCGATCGCAAAAATTCCACTACGTATTTAAAGTCTTTCCCCTACATACTTCGTAGGCGAACACTTATCGATGCATGCTTTTGTGAAATAAGTGCCTCCTTGAATCCATGTCCATCGCTCGAAATGACACATTTGTGGTTGCATCGTGGAACTAATCATTCGGCTGACAATTATTGATCCTAAGAAGTCAGCACATCCCATAGAGTCAATGGCAAATTGATGAGTAATCTATTACGGGAACTGTCACTCCTAATAGAACTGAGAAATATTTCCTCGCAAAGTTTGAACCTCTATTTTTTGACACATAACTTATTACATTCTTGTTCTTGTGTTTATTGATTGTTGCAGAGTAGTGTAAAAAATAGTCGATGCAATTCATAGGAGCACAAATGCAATTAATTGCTATATTGTGCGGACGTCAGTAAGCGCAACCGGTTTTGCTTTGACTCAATGTTGCTTTACAATCACTCGTGTACAAATAACATTGGGACATTCTATTGCTTTTGTTTTAAACTGTAATATTTCTAAACAAAAATATAAAAATAAGTTTGAATTGATTGCCATTAATTCTTTAGTATGCTATTTTATTAAATTTAAGAGAGCATATTAGCAAAATTAACTTTCGTTGTCCGAAGAAATAATGTTATCATATTTATTTTTTAATACATATTCGGCAATGTAGATTTTTAAACATATTTTAATCGTGACAACCAGGAATTTGAGAACCATATTTTCCATTTTAACGTAACTTTCTTTGGTGACTAAAACTACTTGGCGTATGCGTATCGTTTTCGTTGTACAACCTACAAAACTAAATCAAAGTTATTTACATATTTTAAAATTAATTCTTTAACACATTCATTTGTACATTACACTAGATTAATCCGCAGGGATTTGCAGCCATTACTAAAGTTTCCAACGTAAAATGTTAAGAAACAATGCCAATGGAACATTCTGTTATGTGGGGTGTGGAATAGATATGGCTAATGATGGTACATATATACACTTCGATACGACAAAAAAGTGTCACATCGAAATATTGATTTTATACCCCATGTTTCATTGGACCAAAGATGAGGAATATGGGTCCACTGGTACCTCTTCAAATGGTCAAATTTTGCTACAAATTAATTGAATAATATCAAATGAACGGACCATCCGTTTTGAACAAAACTTTGTACAACATATTATCTTCACCAAGTCTAGATTACAGTTGATAATTATAAATCCAATATCAGGCAAATGGAATTCCGATTTGAATCTGTCGGCAACGCCGACTGGCACTTTTTTACTAGTTCAAAAAGTGTTTAAGCTTTAGTGTAGCTCCACTAGTTTTTTTCTTTATTTTTAATTTTTTTTATTCACCATCTTACTTATGTGGAAAATAGGATATAGTAGCCCATACGAAATATAAATATTTTACACTATTATACCTACGATCAAAAACATCAGGTTACCTTTTTCCGAAATATGTTTTAAAAACAGATAGGAGTTGAATATTTTTAAAAATATTTTTAAGGACCTTCAATTTTCAATATTTTTATTTTGAGCGGGTATTTTTATAAACACATTTTTCAAGTTTATTTTGGGCTCCTGGTGTTTTTGTGAAATTTGCTGTGACGTCATCACATGTACTTAACGCATTTGAACCCGTAAATAAAAACAAACAATATTGTATAGTCATAGTAAAAATAATCCGTATTACAAATCAATTATTCTATTTTTAAAAAGAATATTTATTATGTCATCAGTACTCACTTCAGATTTATGCATATGCATAAGAGATAATGAAGAATATCGTGATCTTTGCAATTGATTTCGTCACATTCTACAATCGCATCAACTAATTAGATGATCGGGGATCATTCGATTTCCACATATTGATCCACAGATCTACTTCGGTTTCTACTTCCTGTTTAAAATTTCGAAAATCTTTTTCACAAAATTGTATGATTTATATAAAATATTTAATTGAAAATTTTATAATTATTAATGGCAATACACTTGATAGTGTTTAAACTATTTGCCTTTCCTCAATTACAATTAGTTCGTCCAAATATGGGATAAATAATGTATCAACAGACTCGGAGTTCGAACTCATTTCATTTGACTTATATTTTTGCGAACCAACACTTCTGGCACTGAAACTTCTACCCCAAATTTGTCCGCAATAATTTTTGTTTCTAAGTATATTTTCTGCAACTCTTCGTCTCTATTTTGTCCTGTAGCACTTAACTTATCAACCACTACTAAATGAAGGGTGCGTAAGGTGTGCAGTGTAATTACATAACTAGCTTGAGAAAGAACATTTATACTTCCACATAGCAAAGGAAACATTCTTTAACTTTTTAGATTCGATTTTCTTCATAAATTATTGGTTTATGATCACAAAGCCCAAATTGCGCATTCCAGAACTTTATTTTATATGTGGTCAACATATTAAAATTTGAGTCGGTTTTACATTAGTCGGTAAAAGTCGAAAATCGATTTTGATCTTCATGTACAATTTCAAAGCGAACAGCCCCACATTTCCTCCCTGTCGCGTGGTAATGACTAACAAAATCAGAATAGGTTGGCGCCTGTAAATATTTACGTATAACTCCCACATTCGAGTAAATACAACAAAATAATTGGTATCAATTTAAGGTCAACCACTGTACTTGGATATACTGCCATCGAAATTATTATTATTATTATATAGTCTTCAAAAGCAGAACGTATTATTTGAAAATCCAAAATTTGTTTTTATATTAGATTTCATTTAAAATCTAAATGATCCTGCGATAGATTTTGGACAGCTATGACAGTGGTAAATGCGATGATCACCACGTAAATCATCATCAGCACGGCAAAGGATAATAGGTTCAGACCAGCACGTACATGCATGCTCTAAACATTGTTCCGCCCGCACACAAACTTGCACAAACGACGTCCCACATGAATATCGTTTCACATGTTCCATTTATACATCCGAATTTACAGTGGCGATGGCAATAAATCCGAAATTGGGTGTTGCAAGAAAACGATTCATAACTAATTATGTTTATACAGTATTAAAAATTCGCTGTAGGAGCTGTGAATGTGTACTAAATGATTTTCGGGAGCTGTGTTTGTGTGTGTATAGTTATCGCAATTGCCATCGCTGCACAAAATCTTCAAAATGCCTTCTATTCGTTACATGCTACTTTCGGAAAAATTAAACATATAAAGACGTTTTCCTATATAAATACATATATGGGTAATATTGTCAATTTTTAACATAGCTGAAGCCGAGGTTCATCCCTATATAAATATACGAGAGAATTGAATAGTTCTGGATCTATTAGCTGTGTCCACGTAAAAATTGGTTGATACGTTTTTTCACGATTTGTCACTTAGCCATTCATTTCAAGCATTCGTGCTAAAGTAATAGTAGAAGCATACACGATGAGGAGTACGTCACTTATGTATCATTTTTCGAAAATTTACCTGCATTTAACTTTAAACGATGCTGACATTTTGAAGCTCGATTCTGAATGTTTTCTGAATTGTTCTTCCAGTTTCAATGCACAATCACGAATTTCCAAAAAATAATTTAAAGACTGTTGTACTCGCGAATTTGAGTAGTGTATATATATATATATATACTAGCATAGGCCCTCTACGTTGTTAGCGATTCTTTTCATAGTTATAAAATAAATAAACACTAATTAACTAAACAATATACTTTTGGATCAGGTATAAATTTGAAACATTTTAATTATAGGTTTTATATAATCGATTTTTATAGAAAATCTCTGATATTATGTTTGTCCACCATTCTATTTGTAACACCTTAAGTTACATACTAAATTTCAGATATATATCCCCACCTGTTCCATCGTAGTATAATATTGACTACTTTTTAGTACCTTTAATACTAATTTCCAAAAATTTTCGCACATTCTGATTTGTTTATCATTTGCAAAGCTGCATACCAAAATTTCAGAGTTGTAGTTCCAACCTTACCGGCGTAATATAGTTTTTAGTACCATTTTTGTGCTAATTTCCAAAAAATATTTTAGCAAATCATTCTATTTGTATTAGCTTATGCTACATACCTAGTTTCAGATATGTATATCTACCTATTCCATTCAAATATAATATTTAGTACTTTTTAGTACCTTCTAATACTAAATTCCGAAATTTTTTCACACATACCACTTCGCTTATCGTAGGCAAATCTGCGTACCAAATTTCAAAGTTCTTAACCTAACCATTCCCGCGCAATTCAGCTTTTAGTACCTTTTAGTAAGAATTTCCAAAACCCCATCCTTATCACACGCCTCCTCACCAAACCCGACCTACATGCCAAATTTCAAGTTTCTAGCTTTAGCCGTTTCGTCTGGGCGTTGATGATCAGTCAGTCACTTATAACGCAACTTTTTTTTATATATCATCAGCTAAAATGCAAAAAGGCGTAACTAACAAAACCATAATTGTGTAGGAGAAGTAAAAAACTGTTTTGAATGAAAACTATAAACATGTCATGTGAAATGAAAAAGTATGCCCGGCAGGGTGATATTGCATATGACGAATAATAGACTATAATTTTTTTAACAAATTTAGTTATTTAGTTTAATGGCAGTCATAACAATTAAATAAAAATTTGAATTTTTTGTTAGTTACGCCTTTTTGCATTTATCAAATAAACCCACTTGTAGTTACGTCTTTTTGTTTTTTGTTAATAGAAGCTCCTTTTTTGACCGCAGATGTGTAAAACTTTGTCAACACATGTAGTTTATTGAATTTCACAATATTCATTCAAGAAGTCAATTTTCACCGATTTTGACCAAACTTTATGCATGTAGGAATAGCGCACCACGGAACTAGAGTTGCAGTGAAAACACAATTTGAAGACAAAGCAACGTTTGCCCGGGTCAGCTAGCTTGATTTATATTTTGTGTATGTGCGAACAAATTTCTAATTTCTATTTTGTTATATCTGCCATTTGATTCATATGAGTATCCGCGATCAGTAAGCTTTTTTTACATTTCGGATAAAATAAAATCTTCTTCATGAAAATTCATCTGCTAGAACGCGGATTTAATTGCATTATCTGTAGATCATTTCAGTTTCACAAGATGACCTGATACGGATTTTGAAAGTTTTTGGGCACTTCAAAGCAACGTGTAGTACATCTTAGCCGTCAAAAGAAATTTCACAAAAGAAGGATTGGAAAATAAACTTAAGGGAACCGCCATTACCATTGGTCAAATAGATCGATGAACAACATAGGTTTTCATTCATAATTATGTGCATTTGTTTCATTTTGAACCGAGTGTATTTATTTAAAATTTATTACATGGATTATCACGAAGAAGATGCTATTTTATCCGGAACGCAATCAGTCAAATAACAAATACAAAAATATGGAGATTTTTGATGGCACAATTGATTCACGTTTGGGTTAATAACTTTTGGTTAATCAATTAATCGCAATCGTACTAGATGGTAAATCAATTAATCGCTAGATGTTGCATTATTTGCATTGCCCTTTTATAATATTGAAAAAAAAAAAGATAAAAAATACCCTTCTTGCCAAACGACAATTTGCCGTTATTTACCATTTTGCCGGAAGCATATTGGCACAGCATCGAACTTGCCAACAAGGACGAGCCTTAAAGTGTCATCCAAAGCATGCACTTGTAACTTGTTGTCCTTCTTGACTCAAGAACAATAACATATGTGCTTCATTTCAATCTCTTCTGGCTATGATGTTACTTGTTAGCGCTAAAAGTGCTAAATTTTGTTTCCCCAGCAAGTTTGAGTTGGCGTTTCTTTAATAATGTGCCAAAGTGTCAATTTCACTAAGGTAAAATGTGTGAATATGGCAATTTTAAAAATGAAATACGAATAAATTCCCCGTCGCACATAGTCATATGGGGATTATCACTATATAGACTTAGAAAACGCTTCCACGAAAACTATGCCTTAGACCATTACTCAATTATTAGAATTGAGCAGACATTACTCAAAGCAAAAATAACATTGTAACCTATTGGCACTGCGATAGCGATAACAAAATCAGCAATGATTTAAAATAGTAGGGATGGATGAGCGTTTGCCTACGAATGGCTACAGTAAAGTTAATCCACTTATTTATTTAAATAGTTCTATCAAAATTCCATTTAAAATTATGTTTTTGTGAAGGAAAACAATGAGGCATAGACATCGATGAACATTTGACCTTTTTGATTTTCACATTAAATACATTTTGTAGATTGCAAACGCTTTTGTCACTTTGGGTAGCTCTAAAACTTTTGGATAATTATATATTTGCTTAAAATGTCTCACAAATAAAAAATGTAATGATTTTATGAGTAAGGCTTTTTGTAGAATCGCCTAATCATAAAAACTCATTCAAATATGATTCTAAGATACGAGGTTGCAAAAACGTCATAACCCTAATGTACACATGTGTTTACCAGGAAGCAAGGATCTCCAAACAAATGTGGCTACACTATATATTATGGGTCCATTAATTTAGCATTTAGCATGATTCAGTTAGTCGTACTTCTAAGCATAAACACATGTCGAATCTAATTTGAAATGTTGTATCCCTACTCGAATTTGATATACAATCACTTTTCTCTTATATTATGAATTTACACTTCTGTCGTTCATTGTAAGCGTGGGGAGGAGTTGTACCGGTCCCTAACATCCGTATGATCGTCACCGCCACATATCCATTTATATAGCTGATTCCCTTTTTACATGTCCTCCTGAAGTTCCCGTATTTAAAGTTCTTAGAATAACTGACATAACCGATTGTCTTGCAAACACCTCCTGTGTCTTCGACGGGGTTGCAAGGATGCATTGGTATGTGCCATGCTTGGCATTTCTAATATTTATACAACGCTCACAAACAAACACAGGCATACAGTCTGGTAAACAATGACTGGCACTGGGAATGTTGTTATTGTTGAGCATTTTTATTCCACGGCGAGAAACATCTTTGCGTTGCACCGCAAACGTCTGTAGACATGGATATGCAACCATTATGGACGGGCACCCATTTTCGAAGTACTTTCAAGCTAAACTATCTAGTTTGATGAGACACCATATGTCACCCTACACAGCTACCACTGATAATAGAAATACTTTATGTTTATATGTATTAACCTTGTTAAACGGCATGTGCATTAGAACTGTTTACCGGGTTAACCTACTTTATGAGGATTTATTTGGCATACGTACAATGGAATAGGCACTTTAAACCCACTGGGTTAATGAAATCCGGTTTAATCTAAACGTACTATTCGTATGTGAGAGATATATGTTATAGATCCTCAACTTATCTTTGAGGCAATGGTAATTTGCTTGGGCCACGTCTTGAATGTCATGGTATTAAACATATTGTACTTTTTCACACAAAACAGTTGGAATATAAAAACAGACATTCTTATTCATTGATGCTCATTTCTAGAGATGGGCAGTGGGTAAATATCCGATAAATTGGACAAATACCCATTTGTGGGTATTAACTACAAGGAATCGACAATACAACATCCCACACTCTATTCCGGGGGTCCGCCCTTTCAGCCAATTTGATTGTAAAATGTGGCCAATATTCGATGGAACCTCAACATACTAAATTGTCTGAATTAGGATAACTAAAGAATGAACTTGTATTGGAAAGACATTCTGTTGGAATGTCGTCATGTGCAACATACAGTTTCCACGTTTTCCATTCATTTTCCATTGTAGAACTGTTACTCGCTTGTGTTACGACGAGCCTCATTGCAACCACATTGAAGTGCGACGCGACATTTGTAAATACACGACACTCACACGAATTCATCCCTGCGCATCGTTACCCGGAAGGAAATGTTGTCGATTATTATGGCGACATCTCTCAATAGTTTCAATAACTTGTATACATATCATGTAATAAGAAGAATCATCGAGTATGTTAATAACCAGCTGAGCATAATTTTTATATTACAAATAATTTTAGCGGCAGTAGGCAGACACTTTGTTTTACTGGTGACAATGTTGATAGTAAGTCAGTAGTGCTTTACTATCGATCTTTCCTAAGGGTAACTTCCAACACACAATTTCATACCATAAACAAATACTCCGACAGAATGACATATCCCAGCGTTTCATGATGCACCCCGACTCTTTCACCCGCCCTTTAGTAATACATCAAGTGAACAAGAGAAAGCACTGCACATTTCCAATTGCACCACGTCACTCATTCTTGTCGCTTCGCAGACTGGCGATACTGATAATAGCAATTTGGAAGAAACAGAGATGAATGTCGCATGGACGACTTTTGCATTAAACACATTCGTGCAAATCAGGATCTCGCTCGTTCATATCGTAAGTAGGCCAAGAGCACACAGCTGCGTGAAGAAGCGCTGTGAAATATTGCAAATAAATTATTTTGGATATTTGCATTTCCACTGCATCGGATTGGGATGTACTGGTGGGTGTGGCGTAAAAATATATAAATCTGTTCGTATTGTGACTAAATAAGAAATCTTATAATTTTTAACAAGAGACTAAATTGTCTGTATGTTGCCAGCGGACCACTGTGCGCCCCTGGGATCCAGCTATGCACCAAGCAACGTGATTCAATTCAATGCTGAACATTCTTATGAAAAAATTCACTAGCTTCTGAGCGCGAAGCAATTGTTAAATGAATTGGCCCATACGATTCGAGGCTTTGGGTGCACAAAATACCATTCGAATGTTTTTTTACAAACACTGGTGTGACGACTACGAATACCATCCAGGGAGGTTTCCTTCAGCGATTTTGGAAGGAGAACAACTTAAAAACGCAAAGTGTATGCTTTGGTGCTGCAAGGAACACTTCATTGCTTTGCCAGCGTACATACACATGTACGATTCGTTTACGGCTATCTTCGAGCTATGCTGCCAAGAGAAGTTATCTACATCCTATCAGGCATCTCAGGAATATATTTCACCGTTACAAATGGTTACGTTACAAGTAACAAAGTACTCGTTTCTTCCCCTCAGCGGAACTTAATGCAGTTCAAAATTGTGCACGTGTGTATGTTAGAATGTCCCTGCTCATTTGATTGCTTAAATCTAGAAAATAAATTGTTACAACTTATTGTACTAACACATACCGAAGATACAGTCATATAACAAACAAAGAATATACGTGTGTATGTGTGGTATTTTTCTTGTTTGGGGATTAACCCTGGATTTACGGAATGAGCCAATTTGACTCATTTCAAATTCGAAAACTACACATATTTAGAACTTTAATATGAATTTTAAAAATCATACATTGGTTTTAAACTAGGTAATGAAACATATAAAAATGTAGATTGCCCTTCCCCGCAGACCTCCTCAATTCGCATTATTGAGTGTTGTATTCCTATTTTTACGGTTGTGAGCCAATTTGACTCAAAGAATGGTTAAAAGTTGTGCGGCTAACTTTTAAACCATTCTTGGAATTGGTTTAGTTCTATAAGGCTGGGCAGCATTCAAGAAAAACATGGTCTATGAAACTGAGAAGTAAACATTGAGAACAAGTCGAGATGTTGGCAATTTGTGAATGATGTACGTGAACTTCCACTTCTAAACCCTTTGAGGAATTACACAAAATGCGTGGACCGATAGACTACATCTTCGAATATGACTTAGATTTGAAAATTATTATTTTGTGCGATATTGGAGCCCAATGGGACACTCAATAAAATTTGTTTTAGATTTACACATGTTAAAAAATTTTGGTCCTTTAGGTATTTGGGTACCAGAAATAGTGTGTCTATAAATCCCATTTGCAGATTCAATGACATTTTACAAAGATTTTACAGTGTGAAGAATTTTTACCACATCGGAGACTCCGTTCGCATTATAAGATATTTACACATTTTCAAAAAATGGGCCATTTGTGGCGGAGGTACCAGAAGGAGCGGACCAATAATTCCCATGATATTGTTTTAGTAAAAAACATTTAGTAAACAGTTTGCAAAAATTATTTACATCTCAAGGAAGAGAATCATGTACACAGAAAAAATATTTAATGAATATGTACATAATTTCAAAATTCCATTCTCTCTCTCTTTTTTACAAAAACAAATGTATTATTCCGAAGAATATTGTCCTGTTAATTAACACATTCCAAATTATTTTTATATAAATCCCAAATACAATCGAATGTTTAAATTTGTATATATTTGTTCTAATGACCAAACCCAAAACCTGAAAGTTAATAAATAAGAAGAAACATGACTTGACAAAGAATATAACATAATATAGAAAACAAAGAGTTTCTGTGTCATATAAAACCCGCAACCACCAAACACACAAAGGTTGTTTTTTTTTCTTTTTCACTCTCCTTGATAAGAAATAAAGTTTTATGAATTGCATTCATAAAATGAGGAAATTCGGACATTTAAACACTATTCATATAATATATAAATTATTTGGTTTTTTTCTGTGTAAAGTGAAAAACAAGTAAAAACGTGTCAGTCTGTGTTGCCGACAGATATATACCCTCAGCCTATAGTTTGCTTCATATGAGGTATGTTTTCATTAAAGAGGTTTCAGAGTTAATGTTGATCAAATTGGTTATTCAATTTGCTTCAATTTTGAGATAAAAGGGGAGGCTGGGGCACCTTCGGCAATCGCGTTTTCGATATGAAGCTCTCACCGTACATCACTAGTTTCGATACATAGGTATCGAATATCGAAATAAATAACTGACACAAAGTTTGAAATTTCTAGCTAATAAGCTTATTTAGATACATAGGTTTTTGTATTTTTATAGATGTTTCTATGACTATGGTGCCGAATGTGCCCCATCAAATGCCGAAGCTACCCCGGGTTGGGGCACATTCGGCGAATTTGACTTTTTTTACAAAACTGTAAAATTTTTTAACTAATACTATTTTTTATATCTTTTTGGTACTATTTTTTATAATTAAGTGTCAGAGGACAACAATCAGCCATAAAGTTGTTATATATGTTGAATAAGCACTAAGATATAGAGCTCTAAAAAAAGTGCCGAAGGTGGCCCAGTCTCCCCTATAGTCGGCTAATATTGGATTTATAAATATTTAAATTATTGACCATTTGTGGGGGAGATACCAGAAGAAGTGGAACAATGGGTCCCATCTTCGGACTTCATCTAGGCTTGATAAAGATAATAGATTGAGCAATGTTTGGTTCAAATCGAACATTCGCCTAAAATTGGTACATCCTGGAAACCGCATGCGGATCAAATGATTTTGAGGATTAAGCGTTTCAGGCGCAATTTAAAATGTATATTTCATAATATAGTTTTATTTTATTTTAATATTTATTCCTATTTATAGAAGAAGATTTATCGGAAGTGACTTGCTATATTCCTCAAAGTGTATACTTATACACAAGAAGTGAATATTTTTATATGTACATTTTTGGGTGAAAATAAAACTTTGTTTTATAACTCAAGCATCTACTATAATATTAGTTTAACGAAGAATTTTTTTTTTTTTTTTAATTTCGCACCAGCGAATTTTTCTCTAAACGCTAGAAATATTTCTTAAGTAACGCAATTTAACTGATTTGTACAGTTTTATTAGTTGCACTAGATCTGATGCAGTTGGTGGAACTACATTGCATGTAAGCTCAAATCTTTAAGGACATAATTTTTCAAGATAATAAAATTCTATTGACAGGGAAACCAAACAAGAAATCAACCCTTTGTACGTGTAAAATTTTGCATTGTCATTATGTAATAAAACTTCAGAATCTCCTCTAACAATTTGTGCAAATTTTACAAAAATCTGTAAAGTAGTTGGCGATTAATTTACATTTAAATTCTACGATGCTCCGAAATGTACTTCCTTCGCGATTCTCCATTGCCTGAAAACGAAAATCTCTCAAAAATCGATCGGGCAACATGTTTCATAATGTCTGATGGGTATTTGTAAAGAACATTATAGCATACATGTAGGACAAGAAAATTCGAGATCACACGCCAAGCATCTGCGCCAGTTAACAATCTTGAGCGGCCAAGATGAGATACATTTTAATTATTTATTTCGTGGTTACAAATTAATTATCAGAGTTTATTTTAAAAAAATGCCAAAATTGTTTCGCTAACCCTACAACGGTGATTCACGATACCCAGAGTTATAGTTCCAAAAAATAGTGAATAAACATTCCAATTTCCGTTGCAATATGTGTATATGGTTGAACAATTTGTATTGCCGTTTCAGTAAAAAATGTACCAATATTCGTACACTTTTGCTCGTCATATTATATATATATATATAGAGGAGGTGATGCAAATGTGGTATAGTCACTTTTTTGTAAACTGAAAATTTTAGAATAACTGAAACATGTTTAATATATATATATATATATGTTTATATAAATTTAAATAATCGGATAAATTTAATTGGATAAAAAATACAAATTTGGCAATCTAAAAATAAATGGGTATACCACATTTGCATCACCTCCTATATATATATATATATATATATATTATATGTTTATATATATTATATCTTCCTAGACGTCGCTCTGCAGTAACGACATAAAGTAGACAACAAGATATTTTTATTGGAAATATACAAACTGTCACGTTTTACCAGAAGAGAAGTGACGCGAATTTGACTTATAATACGAGGGAGTGGAATACTCACTTCGAGATTCCTGCAGGGCAATGTTTTGTAGATGTTCTACTTTTTTGCGTCTGTTGTCTTTTGATATTGTTTAAATTAAGGCTCTTATGGTAATGGGCCATCCATTAATTGACCATAGCAATGCCAGTCATTCTCTAATATTACAACATTAAAGATGGTCAAACAAAGAGCGCTCCGAACTAAACTGGACGGAATACTGAATGTGAGACAAAGCTCAACCCAATTCAAAAAAGAAAATAATAGTGAATGAAGAATAAAACCAAGAACAACAATTGCACAGGACCATCAGTCCGCATAACAAAGTAAAACAATATCAAAAATGAGAAAACATGCCATGCAAACACTCTACTTTTGAATGGACGACACACACTGCAACAGACGAAAGGATCTGTGGTTGCTGAAATGGAACAAGGACATGTTTCCTCACACCGCTTGCGACAACCAACGGTTGTCAATTTCCATGGTACCTCTTTACACCACCAGCAACTTCATTCGCGATTAAAACTTTCCAATAATTTCTCTAGAATACCTAATTTATAAGGTAATTAACTTTTAACAGCGAACTAGATGCAACTGTTTGTTTTGATGCGGCCAGATTTGGCTGAGTTATTGTTAATTAAAATACCATGTACGTGACTGTGCCCAAATGAAAGCAAAGCTGGGCGCAAACAAGGTCACCGCCATTAAATATTTACGTACGAAATGGCGGCATCTGTGCATCGCAACACCCGTGTCGCAATGTGTTTCCCACCAAGTCAAGTCTGGCTATCCTTGCAATCTTCACTTTTAATCCCAGGGTATGATAATGACCCATTACAGCTCGAAAAGCATGGACGAGTGTCTGTACTTTGCAATAAACGGAGAGCAAACATTCATCACAATGTTGCGTTGTTTGCATTGTTGATGAGCTCAATTCGGAGTTATAGACTTTTTACCAGCAACTGTGTAAGCTCAATACTATGGTCAAATTACCACGACACCAGTGGGACTGTTACTCTGTTTTCTATACAACAGTCTGAGGACACGATTTGGGTTTCTTTAGGGGGACAAATGTGAGTATGTTTCAAAAACTGCAGTTGGAAACTAAGAAACACAATGATGCCCAAATAAAATAAATAAAAACTACCACGAGTAAATATAAATTCGGAAAAATGCAAATCATTTTATTATACACATAGCCGTGTTGATCCATTTGAGCAACGCTCAAAATTTGTAAGTGACATCCAGGAAATCGTAAGTAAGTAACATCCAAGTACTAAGTTCCTTCCCACAGACACAAAACAAGCATTGCCAGTGGTTTTTTGTGGGTGGGTAAACAAGTTACCCATTTCATTTCATTCGAACACTGATTCGATGTGGTTACATGCGGCTGTGTGAGGTTCCGTTTACGTTCGTTACTATCTTCTGTGGGTTTCGCTTTGTACTCCTCAATTGGCATATGTCGGAAAACTATTTCAGATCAATATTTGGTTCGCTTAGATGGAATTTGTGATGCACTGGCATCCCTCAAACCGACACGACGCACAAGTGTTAATTACAAGTTATTCAAATGTACGGTGGGTAAACCGATGGTGTACGGATAACGGATAAAAACAGTACAGGATGAATACACTTAGAAAGTTATGAACTAAGAAACAAAATAATTGTAGCACGATTTGTCAGTACTGCTTCGAAACTCAATACTTATCCGTTGAATGTGTTGGGACACTTTTAGCGTTTAAATATCAAATGTTGGCCGAAAGACTTCTGTTTTTTATTTTAATAAAAATCGCATATGAATATGTTGATATTCTTATCACTTCTACACACTTCGCTACTGTTGCTTCAGAAAACATTTTCAGTCATCAATTCACACTTTTTTCTGGATTTGTACGTAAGTGAACAACATCCAGTAATAATTTGTACATATTATTGAGTAAACTAACATACCTATTGTTTGTCATTACTACACAATAATTATGCCCCTGGGTTGGTGCAAAAATTGCTTAGGATATGTTTGGTATGTCGTCCATTTGAAATGAAAACATTTTTAGAATTGGTGCCAATTAGTTGTGTGCCACAGAAGAAGAGATTACACGCATCCACACTGCGCAACCTTCTGTTTGCATCACACAAATAAATGTTATTTTTATTCCCCTGGTCTTTTCGTCGTTGCGGTGCGACCGCATCAATGGCTGTTTGATGTTTTCACATTTAAACACTTTATATCAATTTATCAATTCAAATGAATTTCAAATAACTGTCACATCAATCATCTGCTAGCAAATGGGATGTTGGTCTTATCAGCTGGGCTGCGGAGTTGAACCTTTTTTGTCCACATTGCGACTCCAAACATATTCTTATATGTGAAATATAACCCAGGGACAAAATGACCGTAAAATCAGTTAGCAGTGAATTGTGTGAAGTCCAAAATATTTGCAAATCAATCCGTTCTAAATTTGAATGATAGGTTCTCCGTGTCAAAGCGAAATATCTATATAATAATTCTAGTTCATACCAGAAACAAACTTATACTCTTTCTAATCCAGTTGGTATTTCTGGTTTTCAATGAACCTATGATCGGAAATTGTGCCCACCGTCGAAAAGAATGAATTTTCATGTTTTGTCTAAATCAGAGTTCAGTTATATTTTTCGATTTGGCAAAGTACGACTGTGCCCACCGTCGAAAAGAATGAATTTTCATGTTTTGTCTAAATCAGAGTTCAGTTATATTTTTCGATTTGGCAAAGTACGACTACGCAGCTCTGCTAGGCACTGAAGGGATAACATTGGTATCAGAGGTGCTGGTTAACGGCCTTCATTAATCTTGAAGGGCCATTGACACACACATACTCTGTTAACGAATAGGCAAGTATGTCACACTACTCGACGAAGAAGTTATCCGTTTGTTGGAGCCCTGTTCATTTATCGTTGTGTTCGGCTATGCCATTTATCGTTGTGGGTGCTCGACTAAAATATTTCAAAACAACCGAGTTGGTTCGGCATTAGACCACATTCGAGTGCACATGTGGTCGCAGCGATTAAAATGCCAACAGCATGAGCACCATTTGGCTTACATTATTTCACTTTGACACGCAGTGGGATCTCAATTAAATTCTGAAGCATGAATACGTGGCCACAAGGAACGCATCAAGTAAAAGTTTCGATTTCAGTGGCGAGTGCACCGTATTAAAACAGAGAAAGTCCATTAATCATGTATGTAGCAACACATAGACACACATGTATGTTAGCTGCATTGTCGAACATACGTAATGGGATTGATTCTTCATCCTCAAAAGCTTCACTGCCGCCAAGTCTGGGCTATTTACATCGGACCTATTTAAATGCATATACCGATGGAAGAAGCACTCCGTGCTGTCGAAACCAGATTAAATACTTCCTGTACGCATGTATTGTCATTCGACATACCACACGTGCCTGCATTTGCATGAACACTGCTCAAACAAACATGCGGGCATATATCCGGGCGACAAATATTAATTTTAAAAACATGTCTCATCGATGTGCAACATATGCTGCTACAACGTAAGTTTACATCATTGCTGTATTAACATAGCATATGATTACTTCTGTGTCCCCTGGCCCTGCATATTTTTTCGTTGGTCATTATCAATGGTCACTGTAGATTAACCCCTACAACCGCAACTACAAGAGTGACGGTGGTAGATGCGAGAAAGTTACTGGTTAATAACTTATGGTAACGACGGCTGCTGCCAAAAGGACGAACTTTGAACTATACTGACACAACATATATCATGGAGTGTATACGAATCTATATTAAACTGTTATCATGCATCTCCATGTTCAAATAAGCAAGTTGACAAGTTGTTACGTTTTTTCCACACATTTAACCGCATCAAAGTAAACGTAGAAGCCTACTAAATGATGATTACGTCACGTATGTTTATTTTTTTGAAATTTGATGTGCATATACCAAGTAAATACGGTTTTAAGATCGGCTCAGCCGAACTTTATATTCAGCCTTCAGGGTTTAGCCTTCACGAACCCTTTACACAACATTCTACCCTTTGAAATCCAAAATTCCAAAATACAGCTTTTTAAAGTGGAAATATCACGATCAAAGCTGTAAAATACGGCATATTGACCGTACTGTTATATGAAGGGGGCACCAAAACGTGGAGAGATATATCTCAGTTTCAATACCAAACATCCTAGGAGTAATAACAATGCATGTGACAACAAATTAAACCAGCATAAACCCTGCAGGCACCAAAATGCGTTTTTGACGCCATTCTCTGAGTTTAAAAATTAAGTGTATCTAATTGATATTATCTATCTAATTATATAAATATTACAACCTGTGCAAATTTTAAATATTTGTATGATCATGTTGCAGTTAACTTGAAGTTTTCCATTATCAACGTTGTATCTTTCATGAGTAATATCACATAGCAAAACATTTTGATATGCTTCCTGATTGAGGGATACTCTTTTAAAGATAATAATATTGTAAAAAATAATTTGTGCATTGCAGATACAAAATGAAAACTAACAGAAAATTCTTCGCAAAAATTGGAAAGTGCAATAATTTCTGGTACATTTTGTCAATTAGTTAGAGATTTTTTCCATTTTTTGTTATTCGTACATAGTTTTATCAGCTATGTAGTAGTCTAATATATAATTAGAGATAATTTTGCACTTGTTTATTTTGGGATTTAATATGTTCCTGCAGTACTATCTCATCGTGGAATTTTTAGTTTCGATTTTGAACAATTTTTCATTTAACCTTCAATAAGTTTTCATCTACCGCTTCGTTATATTCGATTGCGTCGTGATTGTTGAATGCCGCAAATGAAAACAAAACAATCAACATAACTGCATACTCATGTCAATAACAATGTTCACGTCTAATGGTGAATGTGTGTGTATGTGTGGCGAACTATCCGAAATGTTCGCAAGAGCAAATACAAAGCTACACTCATAACTGTGTACATATGTCGAACACATCAGTACATATATACTATACTGTAGTAGGTAAATACAGAGCAATCTGAATACACAGAGTACATACACACGCACAACGGACTGGAGCGTTCGCCTCATTGATAACAAAATCAACAGCAATAAAATACAGCCACAAATAAATTATGTCCTTAAGCGTCTACATAAATGAACCTAGCAACAACAACTACAACCATGATACAATGTAGCTATATAGATACGTACGTTCGAAGGCTCGGTGTGGAGTGGGGCATATACTACGAGTATTTGTGTTGCGCGTATGTTTGCGAGTGTGTGTCTGTGTGTGTGGTCATGTAACATGACTACAATAAGTAAAGTACATAACAACCAAAGCGAAGCCGAAAGGCATTCTCAATTTTTTACCAGAACTGTAGCTGGATTCGACATTAAAGAAACATGTTACTCTACCCACAGTCTGGCCTAAGTATAGGACTGGTGCTTCGTTTGTATTCGTTTCAGCCAGTCGGTCGGCGTTTGAGTAACTGGTTGATAGTGCAGACTTGATTGGTAGTTCGATTAATAGTACCATGACGGAGATATTAGAGATATGCTGGAGTACAATGTGCGATGGTTACATTTGGTTTCAGTCTTTCTCCTCTTCCGCTTCATTTTCTTTTATTGTCATCGACAATCCTTGTATCGCTTCGTCCCTGATAAGAATCGCTACACAAATACCATCATAACTAAATTGTTTGATGGCTGATAGTTGTGCCACTAACAATGCTACGATTCTAGTTGTTCTAGGGCACGAGCCACGTAACAATTTGTACCTAATCGTACTCGAAGACATCGTCGTAAGCATGTTACGTATACGGAACCGCAAACGTCGTGACCAAAACAGTCATATCGTTTGGGAATTTGTGCGAATTTGTGTTCCATAAACAGGAAGTTGCAACGTTTATTTGGGTATACACAAAAGTTTTGCTGGGACTTGAACATTGCTGCAAGCGCTGGTCCTCTACTTCTTCCGAGCACGTCCTGTTTCCTCCGTGCAGAGTCGGGAGCAATGCAATGAAACACAATGTCTCGAATAACTAAGAGAAAACGCTTACTTTTATTTTGCTGCGACAAAATGTGTGTGTGTGTGTGTGGGTGGATGGCTATGTGTTTGGTTGAGACGTGAGAGGGAGCGAAGACGCGACCCCGTTCGGGGCCTCGATGTGTGTCGAACAAGAGCAGCTACTGCAACTGTTACAGCGCCATGTAGATTGGTAATGGAAAAAACAAAAGCGTACAAATTGAATTTGATTCATTGAAATTTGATATTTTCGTTTATGTTGCTGTTTGTTTCTCATTTTCATTGTTGTCGTTTCCATTTCTGAGTGGGAGCAGGGCGGGCATCGATTGGAGTAAAGAAGAGTGACGAGGATGTTGTTGGCGTTGTAGCAAATTTCTCATTAAAAATGAATTCCCAATGCTATCAAATGCTCCATTGTATCAACAAAACACACACACACACTCACATAAATCTATGCATACATAACATGTACATATAGTTGAAATAACACGTACAGTCTATAAGTTTATAGCTTGAGCTAAAAATTATCACACAGCGTACATTTTCCGTGGCAGGAATAGATACCGAATTGTGGTAATTTCTCCCAAAAAATATTAACAAATCAGGCAATTTGCCCATAGGCGAAATCGCTACCAAATCTACAACACTAAAGGAATGTCAACGTCTAATGTGGCGTATACATGATCAGATACATGTGGACCACATACGTATACGTCTATATCCTGATTGAAATTGAATTTGCTACTTGGGTGTTTTCTTGGCATTGTTGTAACGAGTTGTTGTGACTTTGTTGACTATTAATTTTTTTTACAACTAAACATAAATGTTAAATCCTGGAGACCGCAGTGTGGGCGTTAATGCTCGTTAAGTAGGAATGTGTAAATATTAAAACATATTTTTTTAATTAATTTTTAATTAATAAATAAGTATTTACTACAGAGTAAATACTTATTTGCTTATTTTCCCGCCATGTCAGGTTTCCAAATCAGCCATATTCGTATTTTGGAGATATATCAGAATGGACGCACATTGAAAACTCTGCTAGAAGGTTGTTTTTCCTTCATGAACCGAAAAAAATCGAATACGGGACTACAGTTATATGGGCAGAAAGAGCGTGAGCGTGATATGTGTGCCATAATAGCTATGTCGAATTCAACAGACGGATAGATAGACTTGACTCAAGATAGAATTCCCCCCTGATCAAACAAGATGAAAATTGAATTCTGAAAATATATAAGTTTTTGTTTTGATAATCTTGTAAACACTCACACCACGGATTACGGTATGATTGCACACTCATATCTCCCAAACAAAGAAACCGGATCTTTGTAATGAGTGCCTCAAGAAAAAAACTCCACAATATTACACAGTTTATGGCGCTCCACTACAAATGACTTGATAGGGGAGACATAATAATAATAGACTATCGTTACGCCCAACGTCTCATTGTGCCATGCAATTTCCAATATTATATGCCATCTTCTGCCTCCTTACAATCGATAGCATGTCAATGCTGTTTGGGGCCCGACATGGAACAAACCCGTCCAAAGGACTACAAACAATGATCGTTCACATTTCAACGAAATCTTCTCCAGTGGCAGCAAACAAACTTTATCTTTCCCATTTTCCATTATATGTACACGAAATAGTGTTGTTATGACACATTAGGATGCCTCACGGTATTTTCAGTTGCCTGGCTGCATCTTTTCATGATAGCCACAAGCAATCACGGTATCCATATTCTTAAATATGTTATTTCTTTTCAGTCATAAGCCATTTTAGATATATTGTGAAGAATGTACTGGTTTCTGCATACTCCGCAGCACTCTAATATGTACTGAATGACTGTATTAAACTAAGTAACATACACATGCACATCATATGACACATATCGACTATTAGAAAGATGGGGAGACAGCAAACAAACTCATTGACAACCATGACTACTATCAATGTGTCGGCGTCCCACGACGTGAGTTGTGAATTGTGGCAGTAGATTTGTTTTTGCAATTGCTCCATTTACCAGACTGGTTGCCTGGTTGCCATACCGGATTACAATGTCGTTGTGGTTTGTTTCAAAACAACTGTTAAAGAATTCTTCTTCACTTACCTCAACAGCATGACGTGTCCTTCCGACGTCTTGATTCGGACGAGCGCTAACTTCGTTCTATAGAACACAACCACCGCCTCCTTACAATCATCATTTATTATCAGGATGGCATATATTGCGCTGCTGTTCCCTTGAAGCTCAAACAAGCCAATAACATTCATTGAAAATGATAAATTATCTCCATCATGGAAGCTCGAAGAGACAAATATTGACAATATCCGTGAAATATTTGAATGGGCTGAGGCAACAGAGTATATCAGACAGGGCAGTCGGCATGGCTTTGTCTCAATCTCAAAGCTATTACAAAAAATTAAATAAACTTGCACACAATTGATCTGGCCCATGGCACAATAAAAAAAGTAGAATTACTTGACGAAATTAATAAAAACTGTAGTCACGTGTAATTTCTTATAACGTCATATTTACATATAAACATATCAAAGTGGTTGTTTTATTGATTTGGCACGTTTTTTATAATTTTATTGAATAAGGAAAACATCGCGAAAAAATGAATGGAATGTCAAATCTTTTTCACAATATAGGGTTACAAATGTGATTATAATAAAGTGGAGTTGTAGCTAGACAGAATATTTATTTGTACAAAAATATATGTATATGTATATATATATATTACAGTAGGGGCCGAATAGTGAAACATCTATCGTACTTTTGACATTTATACAAACCTTCTAAAACGACATCTACTGTAAATTCAAATTCAAAATTTCCGAGTGTTATCTCAATCTACTGAATGCTTAGGGATGAACATTGAAAATATGTAAAACTAGCGGGCCCGGCAAACGTTGTCTGGCCTAGCAATATTGTTAATGTATAATTTTCGCCGTTCTACTTATATGATAGTTGATATTGAAAATTTAACATTTGGTTCCCTTTTAAGGGTAGCCTCCATATAACGGTACCCCCAATATCCAACATAATTGCTTCTAATTTTATATTAGCTATACTTATTGAGCAGAAAATCTCCCTAATTAATAATATCAATATTGACCCAAGTATTCGGATAGCTCCCATATATATCCCTTAATATTCGGTATTTGGTTGAATTTTTTTATTCGCCCAAGCTTCCAAATATCCCTCATATAATTTTTAAATCTAATCGGCAGTAATTTGGTATTTGGTTGTTTTATTTGGTAGAATGAATCGTACTAAAAGTGTCTATATTGGTCCACTCTTTGAGGTAGCTCCCATATAACGGTACCCAAAATATTCGGTAGTTCCAGTGTTGGTTCCAGTGTGTCAACCAAAGTGGTAGTAATGTTTTATTTGGTCCAAATTTTTTCATAGAGTTGGTCTAAAGTATTAAAAAGGCGCCATACATATTTGAAGTTCTTAACCCTTTTTCCAACCTGAGATTGCCGAAGGCAGTCATTTTGACCGTTTTTCAATTACAAGTACAAAAACAATTGTGTATATTATGACACAGCTTTTTAAAATTTGGTGACTTTTTGTACCACATAGAACTACGTTTATTAATCATAGTAGCTGCTTCCTCCCCTCTTTCATTCCCCGTATTCACATGTGCTATACCTATATTGCCTGAAAGCGGTCATTTTGACCTTTTGAGAAATATTAAATAATCAAACTACTTTTATTATTGTATAAAGTAAATTTCTTATATGACCAGATCAGTACAACAACATCGAAACCCGTTTGCTACTCTAGAAACACAATCGAACATACAAATCGGGAAAAATAAATTTTATATTTCCAGTCGATTTCACTCTTCGAGTAAAGACTTCCTCTTTTTCGAACATTTTGTCCGCGCTCTTATTTTTTAAGAGGGGAAACTCGAGAGCCCTACCACCGAAAACAAATAATAACATCGTTTTGTATGATTGTAAATAATGTAAAAAATAAAAAAAAAAATAGTTACAAAAATGTTCTTTACACAATAAAAATTCTTTCAGAATGAGGTCATTTTGACCGATTTTAGGCAATATAGGTATATACAAAATTCCCGTCTTTCTAGTGTTAAAGAGCATGGGCAACCTACTATCACATAGTGTTTTAACATTGTTTCCATATAAATGTCAAGACCGATTTAAGGAATCTACATATTAGAAGATATGAAAAGTTAGATTTAAGTTTAAGTTTAGTTGATATATTAAGGTATTTGCAATTTTATAGTCACAGGTTCAATACGAAAAAAACATCACTTGTTTTTTTATATATATACTTAATGAATTTTTCACAGAAAATGACATCGTATATTAGTTTTCTCTGTGATACACATTTGTGGTATCGGATATATGCGAGGTGTTGTGTTTATGAGTTCAAAGGCATTGACCAACGATTAGGCATATAACCACCATATAATGGTACCACCTGATTTGATATTTCCCGTGCCATAGCAACATTTTAAGTACTTTAAAGAACAACGTGCCTTTTGGAACTATTACTATTCATATTTTAAGAAAAATGACCTAGGGAATGGATCTTAGAATCAAAACTATTGCGAATATCTTTTGATTTTCATCCTTGCATTTGTCCCAAAATGTACGTGCATTCTATGGACAACGTGCACATACAATGATCGCGTGTACATTCAATGATATATTCTCAATTATTTTTTGAATTTTCACAAAAAACGTTTCAATACAATGTTAATCAAATTGGAAAAAGTCAAAATTTTCAATAATTGACAAATGAAGGCTTAAAGGGTTGATACGCTATCAATTTTTGCCCAAATATCTCAAAATAACAACTACGACGTAGTGCAATCATAATAGCTCGATGCTAAATTCGTGGAAATGCAAATATGCTTCATAATATTTTTTCGCAAATTTTTTGCGGTTTTCGATTTTTTCTCACCTTTTAAACCTTCCCTGAAGCTCCACGAACATTTGATGACTAAGATAAGAAAAATCCGTTCAGCCGTTCTCGAGTTTTAGCGAGACTAACGAACAGCAACTTTTTTTCAAGTCAAAGACAATCCAATTGATTGTAGAAAATTAACATATTTTGAGAATTTTCCATAACTGATAATTACATAAAGATATACGCTGTCATTTTCGACCGAAATATGTCCAAAAAGAACTACGAAGAGATGAAACCATAAATGTTCGGTATAAAATGTGTGGAAATGCTAATATCTTTCAAAATATATTTTGCAACATTTTCGCGGATTTTTCTTAAAATGTTCTTTCATTAAAACCTTTCCACTTCAATTACAGACTACTAACAGAAACTTTAAGTCAAATCGGTCCAGCCGTTTCTTTAAAATAATTTTTGCAAGATTTTCGCGGATTTTTCTCAAAATTTTCTTTCATAAAAACCTTCCCACAGTAATTTCCGACAACTGAAAACAATTTTGAGTCAAATCGGTCCAGCCGTTCTCAATTGATGCGTTAGTATACATTTTTTGGCTCCATTTTTATATATATAGATAATTATGTTTTTGCAAAATAGTCAGGCTTAATCCCAGTTTGTTGTTTTTATAAAAACAACTATTTATTAGTGGGGAATGTATGACATTGTCCGCCGAGGGGTAAGGCGGGGAAGACTATGCCATACATTTCCCACAATGCCAAACATTCCCCACTAATAAATAGTTGTTTTTATAAAGTGAGCAAAAGTGTACGTATTTTGGAAAATTCCTCCATTTAACCCTTACAAACATTTATGGTTTCTTATTTATTATATTGCATAAAGAACATTAAAATATTTATAATACTTTATGAATTTAATTAAAGTCAATATTTTGACAAGTATCTTTGCCACGGTTTTGTGCATTGTCATAATCTCCACGGATTTTTTATGATTTCATCAGGTATTTTGTTACATTCCCTTTGTGTTACTTGTGTTCACCCATGTTTGTTGGTGCTCTGTCATACACTGACAGTCTTGCCTTTAAAAGCGCCCGCAAATTTTCGACAGGATCAAGGCACTGGACGTGGTCGTTTGGGCAAATACAGTTTTTGGCTAGACAACAAACTCCTAACAATTTTAAAGGTGTGCTTCGGACCTCCATCTTATTGAAGCAGCAACTCCAGCTCGGGATATGCACTTTCCTCCACATATTCCATTAAATTTGTTAGGAAAATATTGAGATAATATTATAATCTTTATTATACCATATATCTAAACCAGCGGACCAACGTTCCACCAAGTGAAATATCCCCAAACCAATCAAACTTCTCGCGCCATGTTTACGGTATGACCGCTGCACCTAGTCACCTAATTTTGGTGTTCTAGTATCTCAATTCATCATTAAATTTTCAATATGTCGATCATCTGCGTCAGTTAATAATCATGAGCGACCATATGTTATAAATTTCGATGATGATGGACTTATTTGTTAAACTTAGTTTTTTTCTTCATGACTGTCCATTAATCCGATTATTGGCGTTTTTACTCTTAGCATGCCCTTGGTAGTGCCAGAAGTCCCCTATATATGTTTTCATAATCTATTTTCGTACAACACACCTTGTCAAGTCTTTATGGTTTCTATGTATTCGCCAGTAACTACTAAATTAATATGTATATGGGCAATATTGCCAATTTTTTAATATTCCATTTTCAAAAAATCAGCTTTTTTGTTTTTGTGGCACATCAATAATTTTTGGTACACATATAGAGAAAAATGTTCTGACTCCGAAACCGTTCGCGATCAAATTTTTGGTTGATGCGCGCAAAAGTTATAGAGGTTTTAATTTTGGGCATAAGAAAAAAATCTTAAAATTACGCCGTTTATTATATTGACCAAAAACGTTGATATAGATCTTCCTCCGTAAAATAAGAATATGAATATATTATAATAATCGCGATAAAGTTGTACATCTTCGAGAAATATGAGAAAAATAAAAAATGTAGCAAATTACATCAATATTTTCATTATATTAGTAACATACACACACCTAAAAATTAATTTAAAAATATCTACATAATCTAAACACCATGATGAATCAAATGATATCAAAATCACACAAGTCCGTGTAGCGGTTTGTAAATCACAGCGACAACAAAACAAGATATTGAGGAAAAATATTTGTTTTTGGTTCGAAAAAATAATGTCATCATATTTATTTTTTCAATTGTATACATGAAATTTCAGAAAAAAGTGTTGGGGTTATTCTGCTATTTTACCCGAATTTCGCCGAAAAATTTACATATATAATAATAATCACTTTTTGTGTATAAGTATACGCCTTTGCGGATTATATCAAGAGCCTTCCCATAAATCTTAGAATTCTATAAATAGGAATAAATCTTAAAATAAATAAAATTGCGTGTAAATCGCGTAATTCTCAAAATCATTTGATGCGCATGCGGTTTCCAAGAAGTACTGAAGTTTATCTTCCAATCAATGTATATTTTGCGAAATTTCATTTGACGGCTAAGATGTGCCACACGTTACATTGAAGTACCCAAAAAATCGTAAAACGTGAATAATTTCCGAAAACTCCATATGCCATTAACGCGCATCCGATTTCGGTGTGCATCCTAAAAATATACATCGATCTATACCGATTTCAATGTGGTCCATTAAGAACCATAGATGTGCCAGCTCACACTATTTTTGAGTTAAATTGCGTCTAAATCGCGTAATTCTCAAAATCATTTGATGCGCATGCGGTTTCCAAGATGTACTGAAGTTTATCTTCCAATCCATATTTATTTTGCGAAATTTCATTTGACGGCTAAGATGTGCCGCACATTACATTGAAGTACCCAAAAAATCGTAAAACGCGAATAATTTCCGAAAACTCCATATGCCATTAACCCGCATCCGATTTCGGTGTGCACCCTAAAAAAATACATCGATCTATACCGATTTCAATGTGGTCCATTAAGAACCATGGATGTGCCAGCACAATCTATTTTTGAGATAAATTGCGTACTCTCTCGAAAAAGTTCTCTTTTCGAAAAAGATCAAAATCCGTATGAGGTCATTTATTGAAGCGGAAATGATACACAGAAAACGCAAAGAAATCCGCGATATTTTCAAAAACATTTTTTGCCAAATTTCGTGTTTTTGGAAGGCCAGTTCCCGCCGTTCTAGTAGATGGATTTTCACGAAAAAGATTTTATATCATCCTAAACGTAAAAAACCTTATTGATCGCGGGTACCCATATCATTCAGTTGACAGATCTAAAAATTTGGCCCGAAAAATAGGTTTTTTAGACATTTGATCGCACAAAATTCGCACCTTCGGATGAGTATTACTCTGAAGCTGTGCATACTACATACACAAAATACATATCAAATTACGCTGAATCGCGACTACAATAATCTTGTAGTCGATTTTTATAAATTCCTGTTTACGTATTAAAGCTAGAAGTAAAATTAAAAAAACACTCAAAATCGAGCTTCAAAATGTCAGCATCATTTAATGGTAGATGCAGTTAAAATTTTGAAAAATGATACATAAGGGGCGTAGTCCCCATTTTGTTGGCTTCTAGTTTTATTTTGACACGAAGACCGTGCAATTAGTGGCTTAGTCACAAATCGATAGAGAACATAAAAAAACTGGTTCACCTCAACCTGTTTTTACACATTTTTGTACATTAAAGTAGACACAGCTTCCACCAAAATAACGTTTGGAGGTCAATATCATGAACAGTTTGCAACGACAGACCAATTAACCCAAAACTATTCACTTTGTTTCATATACTTAAGTAGTTCCCTAGTTATGAAGGGGTGAACCTCCGCTTCAGCTATGTTAAAAAATTGGCAATATTGCCCATATAGGAATGTTTCTCAATCAAAGGAAAGAAGTCAGTTCCATTTTCTGTGTCGTTTTTGGGGTGTAAAGTAACTAGATATCTTAGTAACTCAATACTGTTGATTCGATTGGAATATATACAAACACTATTTAGGTGGTAGCGATAGAATGAGCTTAGCCAGATTGTCCATCTTCACATGTCGTCTAATTTGTATGTAAATATTAGAATGTGCTATGTCGCATCAAAATCGTCGTGAAAGTTTCCTGACAATTTGAAATATTTTAAGAAACACGTATTTCCAAAAATCATATGCTCTTTTTTGTACGATACATTTTGAAATTTGTTTTGAGTTTTAGACAACATTAAAATACCAATAAGCATAAACACCCTACGTTTGTTTAGTACCGCTATCATTTGGTATTCTTTATTACCTATCAAAGTCAGGTGGAACTACTAAAGTTTTTTTTTTTTTTTTGTCTCCTCCGCACTATACTTTGCAGTAAAAGGCCACATTTCAGACTATGTCGCATATTGATCTGTACACTCGCACATATACGGACATGCTGAAACGATTGTTATTCAGATCTAATTAAAATTGACATCACAGGACAGCCAAAAAATTGCCACTATAAATAGCAACATGTTACAAAAAGTTGGAAGTACTCACCTTTGAGCCAACAGACAGGCAAGTTCGTCCTAGCTCTGCTATGAGAACAGCTACGAGCTATACAAGTCGTCTTAAGCTAACGTGGCAGGCTGTAGCAGTTGTAATGATGCGATGTGCACGATGCTGTGCAGATTCAAATACACACAAGCCATGGCGAGGATTTATGGTAACAGGAATTTATGCAAAAACAATATATTCCACATACTCGGCCAAAGAAATGAAACTTTATGAGACTGTCGAATGTGTATGCCCCACATATACTCCAACGCACGCACACAAATTTATAAAGAGGTGAGAACAAGAATAGCCCAAGAAAGACATCCCACCAAAGTTGCTCAAAAGCGGATTGAGGTTCCGATTCAGGCGACAGTGAATTACGTCAGTGAGGTCCGGCTACCACATTTTTTATGCACAATATATTTTTGATAATTAGGTCAGTATTGTTCTCATCGCTTCTCATATACAATACATATGTGCAGTTCCAAATGTGAATATAACCTTCCGCTTGTCCACTCTTCATCTCCGCCTCCAGTGTTCATCGTGCCTCAGAAATGGTCTCTGTCTACATATGTAAATTTTGCAACAATGTCAGGACAATGGTTGTGTCAATGCCAGTCCGTGTTTGTTTGATAAACAGTAGCTGCAGCAACAACAACAACAACAACACCAATAGGAATAGCAATACATGCAACAGCCACTCCACTTGTACTCGTTGTGGAACAATGCACACAGGACAACTGAAACAATTGTAAAAACATGACAAGCCCGGCGCCATTGGCAATTTCGACAATAACAAGGAAGAAAGCAATTCATTTGTCATAAATATTCGACTGTGGGCATTTGTATGTAACCCGATTACCAGGTAAGATTTAAAAATAAAATATGGAACCAAGTCCAACTAGGCACTTCACTGCCACGATATCCGTGTCCTCCCACTAAAGTTCAAACTAATTTCGTATCGTCGTCGAACAGACAACGTCCCCAGTTTAATGGTCTTGATACTAGAATAACAAATGTAATATTTCACCACTGAAAGAAGTCATAGTTAGTCACAACTATAACACAAATTACTCTTAATATTTCCCTAATATCCAAATTAGTTAAAATCTCGCCTCATTAATTTCTCCGCATTAACACTGACGCTCAAGATGCTACTTACATCCTCTGTACAGCGAGTCTTCATTATAACGACCATATTTAATTAAAATGTCACAACTTTCGGAACAGGATTTAACATAGATTTCAATACAATCCATTTTTTCGTGCCTCAAATACAGTATTTTTATACCCTACACAACTATGTTGTCAGGGTATTATAGCTTTGTGCAGCCCCAAAAGTTTGTAACGCCGCGAAATATTGGTCCTAGACCCACCTTTAAGTATACCGATCGTCATATCTCGACTAGCTGAGTCGATCAAGACGTGTGTGTGTCCGTCCGTCCGTCTGTCCATTATAATTTGTAAACACGATACAGGCCACAGTTATGGACCAATCTTCACGAAATTTTGCATGTAGGATGGGTTCTGGCCAATGAAGACCCCTATTGTTTTTGGGAAAGATCGGTTAATATTTAGGGGATGAAATGGACCAAATACTAAATTTTTGTCGGTTTTTCTGGTCGCTCCAGAGGCCGCAATAATGGCCCGAACATCGTGAAATTTTGCATGGAGAAGGGGATCGGGCCAAAGAATAAGCATGCCTGTTTTGATAAAGATTGGTCAATATTTAGCGGGTCAAATGGACCCTGACTTTTGTGTGAAAAATGACAAAATTTGTATTCTATAGCGTATATATTTACCCCTGAATGACATCGATCCGAGAAGTTGATATTATATCAAAGAGGAGTGGTTGACCTTTAAATTAATACCAATTATATTGTTGTATGTGCTCGGATGTGGGAGTTACACCTAAATATTTACTGGTATCTCCGTATCCGTATATTATTTAGTAACCCATTATCACTCTAGAGCGCGGAACTATAGCGCTGATCACTTTGAAATGTTCCATAAGGTTCCAGTTATGGTCAAGGACAAGACCTATAATTTTCGCTGATGATCAGATAATATTTTTGGAATGAAGTGGACCGAAAACTTAATTTTTTGTGTTATTTTCGAGTCGATATATAGACCACAAATGAAAGCCGAACATCACAACACAACTCACGGTGAAGGGAATCTGGACAATAACTGTACTGAATACTCGTAATATTCGGAAAATATGTCAGTGTGAGGAAGAGGTTCTGTTTACCTCTAATCGGACAAGAGGATGCCAATATCACGAAATATTGCCCAGGCTCGGAATAAAAATCCGCAGAACTATATATAAACTACCGCAGTTCCGTGGTAGTTGTGTAGGGTATCGTATGGTCGGCCCCGTCCGACTATACTGCTCCGCTCACTGGTTTTACAATACAAATGGGAAAATCCTCCGTATCCTTATTGCACGAAAGCCAACCACGTTTTACACTTAAGTCGTCTCTGCAGGGGTCCATTTCAATATGAAAACATACCACAAATTAATGATAACCCACATCAGAGTGTGCATTATCTGACCCCACACCTTTTAAACGACGGAGAAATGTTTTCCGCTTCTTTTTCACTTGTTGGTACTTCATTCATATCAACAAGCAATCGACGAACAATATCTGGCAATTCACCAGTTTGGTTCATTTGCCAACAATTTGCCAGCATCCAACACCTACGGTTCCTACTCGCTCTTTATGGCTGCAATGGGAGTCATAAATTATGAAAAATTTCATACATTTTAGAATGCTGGCGATAATATGGCCAATTACAGCGTCGCCGACCAAATGCAAAGAATCGATGTTTGACACGAAGAGAAAATTTATTTATCCGTCGAGAAACCCACACACACAAGAACCGTCATCGATAGATGTTCGCCAGCTAGCTGGCTACCTCAATAGCACAAAATCTCCAATGGCATTCTTAGTTATGATTTCGGACTTGTGTTGCGTTAAGTTGGATATCGTACCATTTGGTAGTTAATAATAGGCAAACTCAAACTCAACTCGTGTGTGTGTGGGTCAGCAGATCTCATAAATATTAAAGGTAAATTAAAGCAATTTCCTTGAAATGTCCCATTGCCCCTTCAATATTCATAATTTTCATAATAAATAAGGTTTGGTTGAAATCAAAACTCACTCTAATCGAGAAAAGCAAACTATGTTTAGACACATGCACACATATTTGCTTGAATGCCATGTAATCTTCATCTATCAACGTTGTGCACAATTTGGCGATCCAATTAAAAGATACTCCTCGTTCATAATAGAGAATAATTTCAGATGTAGGCATGTCGCTGTATGTCGAAGAAATAAATTTGTTTTTAACTTGCATTGACATTCAGTTTGTAATTTAATTGATCCTAGACTTAATCGCATATTTTAGGGGATATGTGAAAGAACTCAATTTGAAGTTATTTTTGGCTCGAAAGTGGCTGTTAAAAATGAAACCTTTAAAACAATGTGATACACAGTATTATGTCTTGGGACATATGTTTGGAACACGCAAAAAGAATCAGTATACTCCATTTGCTACTTTCGAGAATTTACACATAATCACTTTCTGAGTCGATTTATACGTGTCCGTCTGTAGATATTTCTGCAAACAAAGTGCAGGGCACATTTGTTATTAAGGACGAACTCTATTGGAATTGGTGAGATTTGGTTCACATCTTGATTTAGATCCCGTGGATTTTCGACTGATATGAATAGTGACACAAAAATCACTACCACCCACATAAGAAATGGAAAAAAGGTAACAATTCAAATAATATGGCTCCATCGGTTTTCTTGGATCGCGTAATCGGATAAAGAAATAGTATGCACATTATTTTATAGTTTGGGTTCCTAACATATAGCGAACCTACCTACTAAAAATTATTGATATGGACTCAAATTTCGGTACCTTGGGTTCGTAAAGTGTAGCCCCCATTTAACGGTACACCCCAATAATCTGCATTTTGGGATGTTGTACTCGTTTTTCAACCGAATTAGTATAATAATAAAAATCAAATATATTTTGGATTTTTATTATTATACTAAATTAATACTCCAAATTTTAATATGTGGTCAGCTCTTCTGTGTCGATCAATACGAATGGTACCATATTTAGTATTTCCCAGTTCATTTTGTGACAATTTTCTTATAATTAGAACCACATACAGGATGTTGATTTTTAGTATTTTAGTAAATTCAGAAAAATCTATATAACAAAATAAGCATGTTACGGCGAAGTTCTCCCTCTATCAATATATATAATAGGAAAAATCTTGTTCGTATGTTCCCGATATACATAAGAACAGCTGAGATTTTCACAAATGTTAAAGTAACATGGAGAAGATGCGGAGAATAATAAACTCATATTAATTAGGTGGTGGAAGCATATCATAGAGAACCCGTTGACAATACAGATATACAGCAATTTTGGATCATTACACTTACTTTTAATTCAGCTCCCATAAGCATTTGAATGTGAGACTAAAAGTAAACCTTGAAAATTTAAACACAGAGAATCTCGATATAACGATTTATATTTTGTCAGACCTCATCGTTAAATCAAAAATTCGATATATCGAATGCCATTTTTTCTCAGTGATAACGCCGGAGCAATATAGTAAAATTTCTTCATTAATGTATTTATTGTTTAATGCGTTTATTTAATAATTCATCGAATTTATTAATGTTTTGCAGTCATTTGGTGTGATGGAACTTCATATTTCAGTAAATTTCCCAACAGTTATTCATTTCTTAACCGTCTCTTCATTATAGCCCATGCATTTTCAGTTGGATTTATAAAGATCTAGGTATGTAGTGATATCACGGTTTTATATAAATACCAATTGGTCTTTAGGCTGTATAGAGAAAACAGGATTTTTTAAATAATAACTGGGGTTTATAAGAACCTTATAAACTCCTCTGTTCTCCAAATTGGTATTTATAAACTCCCGTTTCTCTATAGATACTAATTGGTATTTATTCCGACATGTGGCCTCTCAGCAGATCTGTGGTATTTATGCACTTCTAATTATCAGATAAATGCTCAGTTTGTTTGGTTCAATTTGTACCATTTTTGTGGGAGTTAGAGAGATTTGAAGCTGAAATTTTACAATTTTAACCTAAGGTGGGAACCTTTAGTGGTTACGGTGTTATATAAGAGCATTTTTGTCATTCAACCAATTGTTATACAATTTCTACACTTAATACAACTAATTCCAAAATTGTATTCGTAAAGCTACAATTGGTTGTGGTTTCATGCATTAGTCGATCAGAGTGGGTCACTTATAGTTTTTTAGTTAATTGCAATTATAGGGTTTTTTAGTTCATTAATGTTTTATGTGGAATGCAATTCCTTGTAGATTCGCCAACATCGAGATTTTCTTAGGGAACACCACCTTATCTAGATTGAAAAAGAGACAAGCACCTACACACACACACTCATTTATAGATGCAAGGTCAAGCAATGCTGTAATCATTAACAATTTCAAATTAATGGTTTCTACCTATGTTAATGAGAATAATACGTAGATACTTAGTGGCGACTCGATGTGCTGTGATTGCGAAGGATGAACGAACCCCACATTCTGCCCCTGTCCGCCGCCCTTTTCTGAAGTCCATTTAAGTTTTCAGATTCATTAGAAATTAACATAACTTTACCCTTAACTACGAGATGTGGTCGTGGCATTCGTGTAATGTCCTACGTGTTCGAAGATGAAACAGGACACCATACACCGGTACTGAATTGTGAAAACCTTTTACTTTACCAAATGCGAACGAAAATCACATCTAGCGCCAAAAGAGTCCATTAAGAAAGATGAATGAATATTAACGAGAGACCGCCGACCATCCACCCATCGAAAGCAACTCACCAAGTAGCCCGGAAATGGGACGTTAGACAATGTCGTAATGACAGAAATTATGTAATAAAAACTTAAAATTTACGATTCATCAAGGAAGACATGGAGCAAGTGGTAATGGGCTAGCCGAACTTGCAAATGGCAGCAGCGAACGTGCCGGAGACTTGAGGCTAAAATGTATACACCCAATATTAATGTAGTCAGGAAATACAAAATGTAGAACAAAAGAACGTATTCTACAGGTGTAACAACATTGTTATTGCCGTACGGCCAGGATAATAACATAAAGTCTGAACCAGGCAAAGGCGACTGGAAATCAGGGCAACCGAGTGCTGGCACAGCGTCTGAGGGTAGGTTGCCCACGTGATGGCAAAGAGTGCTTGGAAACAAAGGCCTGTCTCTGCTTTGGCAAATAAATGAATGGACAATAAAGTCCACACCGTCTGCTGTTACACTACCACCATTCTCTGTCGCCAGTGTTTAGTCGATGGCAGCGGAAACAGACATTGTGCCATTGTCTTTTGTGAACATTTCAAAACATAGAAACGGCAAGGACAGCAAAAATAAAAACCAAAAAAGACAACATCGCAATAAATTTTGACGTTGAAACAACAAAAACAATGTCACACATATCCACATCCACATGTACTTCATGGACTCTTGAGAACAGGGGTTTGCATTTCTTACACATTCCTTCTACATTCTATCCAGCAGGCCAATAGGAATGCTAAGTCTCAACTAAATAAACGATGTGCAATAACACTTGGTCAGCCGGAAAGTACTCCACAAGCATCATCTTTGGAAATGCAGCGGAACATAAATACGACTAGTACACGTTTTCTTATTTCTTGATTCGTATTGACGACGAGGCGACGAGTCGGCTTATTTAGCTCCTATTGGAGCTAACAATGTCATGCAACTGCAAGGACCCAACTTTAGATGAAATTAAAATTCCAAATTGAGTTAAATTCCTCGAACTTTTTCGTTTGATAGACATAGCAAATTGAGAATTTAAATTTCACTTGAAACGAAAATGGTCTATATCAGATCCAAATGTAGAAATCACTATCACTTTGCATCGGATACTTTAAAGCTGATAGCCAGTAAATCAGCCACCTTCAGCTGTATATGTTTTTTTTTTTTTTTTTTTTTTTTTTGCATATGACCAATCTCAAAACACCAACTTTAAGCTGCGTAGCTACCTCCAGATATAGTTTTGTCTACTCAGTTACATGTCCACAACGTGCAGAATATAAATGTGGTTCCCGCCTTGTTCTTCAGCGTAAGAATGCTAGGTCAGCGTAATTGCAAGTTGTTACCGCCAATGGGCCGTAAATCGAAACGTGACTACGTCGTACCATAAAATACATAAAATCTCAATTTCGAACTCACAGCTTACGTCCGTAATGACCATGTCTATGGTGGAAATTTTAGTGTGTATGTGTGTACCAGGCCAAACATCTAGTGTGTACCATAACCATGGGCAACGATTTGCTGTAGACCGTTGCAGCACTCCAACAGACAAGACGTCAACAAATAACGAAATGGGGAATAGTTAATTTGTAACCGACCCCCCCGATTGGTAGAATCTCAAGTTCAATGTAAAATACAATGTTTATAAAGTGACACCTATTAGAGAGCTAGTGTTTTCCTAACCAAATGGAAATGTGTTATCCCAAAAAAATAGTGTATAATTCCCCTAAATCCCCTAAATATTAAAATTACCTCGGTTCCAGAACCTACACGAATCTTCAATTAATCGAAATTATTTCCCGCATTCCCCTTTATAATTATGAAAAATGTCATAAGTTTATGAAAGTACCAATTTTTTTGAAATAATTTGTTTAAAATTACATTCAATTTTATTGTAATATTTTCATTAAAAATACAAAATAAAACATTTAAAAAATTAAAAAAATCAAATCATAAGTTAATCCATACAGTTTTTTTTTTTGTATTGAAATGTTTTATTATTTGAAATGTTTTATTAATTCTTAAAAGAGCTTCAATAATTCATATTGTATTTCATTCCAAAGCGGTAATTTAAAAAGAAAGAATATAAACTGCTGGAATATCATGTCCAAATTATATTATTTCTTCAAGTCTTCTATTGTTAAACTGATACACAGCATAATGTTTTGAAAACTGTTTATACATTTTGAAAAAGTGTATGTTGTTTGGAAAACGTTTAATCAATTGTAACATCAACTTTTGTAAATACTGAAAACATGCCGTTTTAATTTTTAGCGATAGACTGTAATTTTATTTTCTCTTCAAAATCATACAGCAAGTTAATTGGTATCGCTAAACTTTCCGATCTCTGATCGGTAATGGGTGTCTATTGTGCTTGTTTCAAACTATTTTTACAGAATATTTTATATTAATTCTATGTAACGATATCAAATATTGTACTCACTCGCCTTTGTGTTGTGAATACCAACCACTTAAAGCAAGGGGGGTTTCCAAAGAAATGAATAAAATCGTTTATTCCTATATCGCTTAAGATATTTAACTTTTGTACGTTGTACCGTAATTGTTATGCTCTTTGTTTAGGAAACCCCCAATTTTGCCACATTACCCAAAGTTACTCTACGAGGGCAGTTCGGAAATTTCTTAGCCTAGCACAAAAAACGCGGTACAAACAGAAAAAAGTTAAGTGTTTTGGAAGCTTCCATCTCTGTTATGAACAGGGATGGCCGTGTGACGAATTTGTAGGTTTTCGACTGTCAAAAAGGTGTAAACGTCGAAAACGTCATATTCCTGTATAAAATGTAATAAACGTAGTAAACGTCATTTATATCAATATTATCAGCATACACAGTTATTTACAAGAATATGTATTATTTTTACATATATCTGACTATTTCTTACTAGAACTGATAAACATTTTTAAATTTTTTCGAGAAGAAAATTTTGAAATTTTATATGGATTTGAGTAAAGCATGCGTAATTTCCAAATTGATTAATGGAAATAGCTATTTTGTCAAAAACCTAATGGATTTGGGTAGGTTTCCGACGTTTCTGGCGTATGTATTATACGTCGGAAATGTATGTCATTTACGTCACTGTTTCTGACAGGCCATCTCTGGTTATGAACACATGTTATGAACACATGTTAAAATTTAACACCTCTTTCATTAGAAACAGGTGTTAAAAAATACCCATCCGTAATTTTTTATAATGGAAAAAATAGAAATGCGTGCTGTGATTACATATTTACACAAAAAAAGTTTATCGGGACAACAAATTCAAAATGATATGGTGAATCTGTTAGGTGAAATAAAATGGATTTTAAGTGTCGTTTCATAACTTTTTTTCTACTTCGCAGCAATGCTCTGCGAAGCCCCACGATCTCAGCTAGCTTTATATAAAAATATATTATAACCGAACCATAACCATATTATATCCGAAATCCACTTTTGGAAAAAATTAAAATAATTTCCGGAATTAAGGGGACCCATCCCAACATATATTTGAAGATATTTGCAACATTAAAGAAGAAATTAAATTCACAAAATCTTTTTTTTTTTTTTTTTTGGAATTATAGAAAAATTGTTCTTTCCATTGAGGGCATTGCCGATCGCTGGAACATCCGAATCTCAAAATTCGAATGCAATTAGAAAGAGTGCACATATGGCTCTGTTATTAACAAAATAGCGGAACTATGATTTTTTTTTTTTTTGGAAAGTCAAAACAGCTTGAAAATAGGCAAGATCTTGACCCAGTTCATAAGTTCATAGCTATGTATGTTAAGTTTAAGCTCCCTTTAACAGAACATACAAACGTATGTGAAAAAAATATTTCCGTATATAAGAAACGAGGCATATGACAAATATTACTAAATGTAAACAGCAACTCTGGTAACAATTTCACCCACTACTGTACTCACATTGTTGCGAGTATGAAGTCATGTGTGTGGAAAATTCATTACACTTTTCATCAGTATTACTTGCATCATCTATTTCATCATAAAAACATGAAAACTAACAACAATGGCAATAACAACAACTGCACACCATATACAATTCTCCGTAGAGCACTTATACAATGATGAGAAGCATAAAATAATCTGTGATACAACAATACAGTACTCATACACATTCGCCTGGAGAAAGTCGGACGTGCACTCAAAAAAAAACGCGCCTCAGGCGGACGCACACTGTCATTCCCGGCAGGGCCCTGTGACCGTTGCACAGTGGGAAAAAATACCGATCTAGCGCGCAGAAAAAAAAAATGAAGTTGAAGGAAACTTTAAAACATTAATGCAGTTTTAAAGTAGAGTGTTGAGAGTACTTAAGTCCGTATAAAATAATCCGAATTAATAAGCTAGAACGGAATAACGGTACATTTAAAATAGAAAAATTTTCCTATGTTAAAAATTGTATTTTTTAGCTATAAAATTGCGATGGTCGTGTGCATTCTGTGAATGTATTATTATAAAATTTTGTCCATTTTTGATATATAGTATTGGTATTTAATTAAATGGTTTAGTTATATAACCCATAAGTTATTTTAATTTAGGTGTTTCGGGCTAAATATATGTAAGGTCCGTTTTTTTTTTTAAATTCCTTCAATTAAAATAGGGGTTTAGTATGGAGTTCAGCGTTGATTTTTGTTTTATTTTTCTTGTGTGTCTGTCTAGAACATCATACTAAATTTTTTCCTGTTAAATTTACTTTCGTCAGTAAACAGAACCTTAATATAATGAAGACTTCCTGCGACTCTCGGATTTATGGCAATTTTTTGAAAAAATGCCAATTTGGTGTAGGAAGCTTTTTTTAAGATTTTGTTCAAATAAAATTAAAAATTTGTGAATTTTTTTTTTTTTTTTGATATAATTCATCAAATATGACTTGGAATAGATCACATCATAGAAGATAAGAAAAAAAACAAGTTCAAAATGTCCATCCTAAGGTTCCAGAGTACTGGGTGTGAGTATGAAAATGAGGGTATTTAAGTAAGCTGCTCCAAACATTGATTTTAAACTCACGCACTGAATATACATTTATTCAAAATTTCTTTCTAAATAAAAATTGAAATTACGACGAAATCGGTTGTAAGAGTCTTCTCAAATACCGCAGGTAAAGGCTCTACTTTATGAACCCTGAAAAAATATAGTTGGTGTAGCATTCATATATACACGGTTTTACCTACATTTATGGTTTTCGCTATAAGCAATTCGTGGAATTATATTCTTGGTTCTATATGCCTTCAAGCATACACAAAATATTAGTGCATGGAGCTGATATAATTAAATGTGCAGCTTTGCCCATAGGAATGTTGTCTGAAGAAGCCATGGAATCCAGAAATAAGGACTTTCGGATCTACAGGAAACTGTACACCAGAAAAAATAATCGCGAGGAAACAATGAGGGATCTTTTCAATAGGTTGCTATTTTCTTCTGATCCAAAAATATCAAGTTTGTCTCGTAGTACATCTCTTAACCATCGATATAGTGAGCCACTATCTGAAGAAGTCCTTAAACTACTGGAGGATCCAATGCTACCAACTAATTCAGATCAAAACTCGGATTCTGAATGTGATTAGTATAACGTAACGCTTAAATTTTGTAAAATATATATAGTTTAATGTTTTAGATATGTAATATTAACAATAATAAAGATATATATAATAACTGTAGTGTTTGCTCTTAACCCACTTTTTACCCTCCAAATGTTTCGGAATTTTTAAAAGAAGCTCCCATTTTAGAAGTACTATTAGTTATAACGAAAAATGTTGCTTATTATTAGAGATGGTATTTACCGGGTAAATACCCAAGGGGTGGGTAAATACCCATTTGCGGGTATTTACTATATTGACTCGGTAATACAACATCTTACACCCTATTTCCGGGTTTCTGTTATCAAATCGATTTAGAATAGATAGTTTTACGATACTTTAAAGACGTGGGTAAATACTTGGGTAAATACCCGAGTTTTTACCCGAAAAATGGGTAAAAACTCATTAACCACTTGACATAGGCGGCCAAAAATTTGCACACATGTTTCTAATGACAAAGCAAATATAGAAATCCAACATGGGGTCCCTGGGTCCAAGTTTTGATATAGCCCCCATATAACCGTATCTCCCGATTTAAGGTATTTTTTGCCACATTTTGACACATTTTACAACCAAATTGGCTGTAATTTGGCACAGAGTGTTCTTTTTGGGTACCAAATGTCCATGCAAAATTTTATGTATGTAGGTCCACGTCTACTGGTAGCCCCCATACAAAGGTACCCCTATTTTGAGTATTTACCCAAAAATTGGGTATAAACTCACTAACTGCCGAACCACTTGACAAAGGCGGCCAAAATTTTGCACACATATATCTAATGACAAAGCAAATATAGAAATCCAATATCCAAGTTTTGATATAGCCCCCATATAACCGTACCTCCCGACCTACATACATAAGATTTTGCATGGACATTTGGTACCCAAAAAGAACATTCTCGGGTATTTACCCAAGTTTTTACCCACGTCTTTAAAGTATCGTAAAACTATTCATTCTAAATCGATTTGATAACAGAAACCCGGAAATAGGGTGCAAGATGTTGTATTACCGATTCAATATAGTAAATACCCAAATAAATACCCACAAATGGGTATTTACCCAATTTACCGGGTATTTACCCAATTTACCGGGTATTTACCCAATTTACCGGGTATTTACCCTTTGGGTATTTACCCACTGCCCATCTCTACTTATTATAAAATGTTTCAAATGCTTCAAAATAGTAATTTTCACCTAAAAATTTAAGTAATAAAAAAATTGCCTATTTTTTCATAAAATAATTTAAATTGTCCATCTAAATCTATTCTTATCCAAAATATCGATAAACATACAGTAAAACATCTACTTTTATTTTCTGCGCGCTAGATCTGCATTTTTTCCCACTGTGCGTTGTGCTTACAAAGTCATATGTTTGGAAGCACGTGTATATATTTGTTTGTAACAGCGTCTATTCAGCTGTTGTCCGACCAGCAGAAGTGTTCCCGATATATTTGAGGCAATCTTCTTTCGGCCTGCAGAGGCCTTACATTATTGATGTAGGCGCCCTACTGGCCACAATTCGTACAGCAGCAAATGAATATCCACATACATGCAGGCACATCCTAACATGCTCTTCTAGAAACCTTCCTTACTTCGTCTTAACAATTTTCCAGAACTTACATCCGTTTCCTACATGTATAAATTTATTTGCAGACACATTCAGGATTCTGGTACATAGAGTATCTGGGTAAGCGCACCCAGTTAGCTGTTTTTGTATTCCTGTTATTCCGGCAACTACTCATGACGGTATCGTTCATCTTGGGCAAACATAAAAATCAAGACATCAACGCAACATTTGAAATTATAAGTACGTATGTGCATGTGTATGTATGCCGCTATCAATTCACTGACTTAGATTCCCCCTTCTGTTCTGTTTTTTTTTCGAATTACCCATGACCGAACTTAATGCTCTACCATGAACACACATAGACGTATTTTAGTGCATAAAATCATAGTGCTAACAATTGAGTAAACATGTACGGAATACTGCCATGAATGGTACTGGGAACAAAACCACGAATCTAAGTTTGCGAGGTACCACAGCTTCAATTCTAAGTGTGTCTGATTCGGTAACCGCGGTCAGTATTTATTCGAGTCAGTCCAATACAACCCGCTAATAATCGAAATAGTAACAATTTGGTTTAGGGAAAATTCCAATTATTACTAATTTAAAAATGGGAATTATGCAATTTGCCATTGTAAAAGACATCACTGTTCATTCACATGAGTTCTATAGGCCGTCCTCCACACCCTTTAGGTCAGTCGGAAATTTCATTAAAGTTATCACGTGAGATATATGTGTACATCCATACCAAACACAGATCGTCAACAGGCCTATGAGTCACCGCTTTCAAATGAAATTAAACACAGTGTCGCCGCACATTGCGAAACTGAAATGGTAATTAACATCGGCCACCGACATAGTTCCTTAATTGCCGAAGAATGATGATGAACGGAGGCCTGCTCGTGTAAGTAATATAATTGAAATTAATGGATGACAGCGTTTAAGTTATGTCAATGTGAGTGGGTGCGTAAACTTATGTACCCACTGTTCACCCTATTACGATGTGCAAAACGGCCGACAAATCTGGGGCCCATAACAAACTCATCGCGAGTCGAGGGTTAACTGTATGCAAATATTGACATTGTGTGTCTCCCCCACGAAGCCTTTTGCCTTTTCCACACCATTAAAAATGTCAGTCGGTTAAAAGCCATAATGAATAATTTGAAACAAAAGTGACAGCCGCAGTGTAGATGAATCCATTCGTTTATTTTGGTGTCGTGTAAAGTGTTTATGGCGCAGTTAAAATACAGATAAGCCGAACGGTTGGGTAATGCAGGACACCCACAATTGCCCATCGCAGATACAGACAGACATACACTTCGTGCATATGTTTTGTCGCGATGATACGCATGGACGCTGGGACTTGACTATTTGTTTATGTATGGGAGATGGAATAAAGAAAGTATATCCATCACATTTCAATATTATACGATTAATATGTATGAATAGCTCATGAAAACAGACAGTATTATAGAACAAAAAATCATCGTGTTGATATCTCAAAAATGCTGCGAATAAATGTTAATTTAATTTAGGAAGACAATCAATGTAAATTCTGCTGGGTATTTGTTGAACCGTTTAGGACCATCGATCGAAATTGTAATGTACGTATAGATGTTAATTCATAAGGAACACACCCGAATGTATGTATATGTTTATCCCTAAACACAAAGAGGTTCGTCGGAATGACAGCATACTGCCCTTCCGACGAACCTCTTAGTACATGTGTGAGATTGACTGGTGTGTGGTAAACTCTTGAATAATTATCAAAAAAAATGATTTTTGCCCAAAGCTTTTTGCCATAATTGCGAAACTATTAAAAAAATGTGAAAAATATGTCAATATCTGCAAATTGCGAAAAATAAAATGTAAAATCAGAAATGTGCGAGCATATCGAGCATAATATCGTAAATTCATCATCACAGCGTATTTAAAATTTCTATTTAGTCCTTTACACTGTGTAAATGTTTTAAGGATATTGTAATTTTTATGACATTTGCTGAAAACAAAAATTAAGTTAATACAATTATTTGTCATTTCGTGTTTCATTTGAAGTTTTTAAACGAAGTTTTCCGTTCTTCGTGTGGGTAATGTGAAAATATGTGTAGGTATTAAAATATTGTGATTGTGCATATGATCACATTAATTTAGTAGTCGATACGTTAAATGGGATAAGACAAAACAGTGATGAGGATTTCCACAAAATATACATGGAATTAAAAATGATTGCGGACAAATTCGGGGTTGAAGTTTCAGTGCCAAAAAAGAATGGTTGGTTCACAAAAGTACAGGTCAAATGTAATGACGGATTGATGGATTTGGACGAACAAATTGTAAATATGACAAACAGATTTCTGAAATGAAAAATGGTTCAAACGCTATGAAATTTAGAATTATAAAATTTTCATATAAGCATTTAAAAAATCTTAAAATTTTATGACAAATATTTTCGAAATTGTAAACAAGAAGTAATGCGATTGTAGTATGTGACGAAAATGTATTCCCAAATATTAGATACACTAATCTTAATAACGATTCCGGTAACTACAGCATCACCTGAAAGAAGTTTTTCTATCTGTTCTTCATCAGATCTTATGTCTATGAATTTATTTGTGTGATCTCAATGAATATTAAATATTGCCTTTAGTCTAATTTTTAATACATTTTCCCGAACATGTGTACAAATGGTCTATATTAAAACGAAACATTGTTTTATAACTTAACCATCTACTCATATTGTAGTTAAGTAAGGAGAAAATTTCGCAATAATCGCTTAATAGTTCGATATTTTCTTATACGTGCAAAAGTGTGCGAATTGACTGATTTGTAATTTTAATTATTTTCTTAAAGTATTGTATAATTTTTTAATTTCTTATATTAAAACATTCATTAAAATTTGTGTAATGCTTTGCCATATTAAAATATTATGAATGTACTCTGTAACGTGTAGCTCTTTGTTGACATTTTCAAACCGTGGAACAAGGGTTCCCGAGGAACCTATTATCAGAAATCCTTGAACATGTGTGTGTGTGTGCTTTTTATTTTTTGTGCATGCATTGCAATCCGACAATTTATTCCACAAAACCCAATGAAGGGAGAATGTTTTTTGTAAATAGGCAGTACTTACATGACATCCAAAATATACAAAACTCCATTCTGGTTTCATGAAAGATAAAATATTTTTGTTGTCACTGTTTATTTATTTATAAATATCTTATTGAGAATGGTCTTAGGGACTAACTGTTTTGCAGTGGTGTATATCAATAATCTCGTAGATATCCATATTCGTATGTGGTAACAGTATATATTATATGCAACTAGTAGTATATTTATATGGGTATGTATGCAATATGAGTATGTATGAAGAATAGTATATAACAGAGGACACCCTAAATGTGCCCAAGCATCTGCAAGTAATAATTTAGTAATCGATTATTTAACGTAACTTTCGCGCCTTAACAAATACATAGTTTTGTTTAGTTTACTTCGAGTTTGATTAATTTAACTTTATCATCACATCATTGTTTTTGTTTGTGTTTGGTTTTCTTATTCGCATTAATATTTACAAACCGGACATGTGGTTCTGTTCTATATATATATATATATATATATATATTTGGCGGGAGTGTGTTTTGGGCATGATGAAAGCCTTGTCATGCGCATAGTCTGCACTTGGAGGTGCTTATGTGCATGGAGGATGAACGATATGAAGTCACAATTTATGAGTTGTTGTTTTCAATTAACTTTAGTTGTTGGTTTTGTGCAACACTAGAACGTGTTGAAAATACCTCCCAGAAGAATACTGGGACCGAGATGTTGCAACTAAGCTCTGCCGACAGCGCCACAATGCTCAATCGGGGTTGTCCCACACGCATGAGAGACGCGATCATACGCACAATGACGTTGTAAACAAAAGCCCATAAAACGATGGTCAGCCATGTCATGGGATGGCTTTAGTATGCGTAGTTTCATCTGGGAACGAGAACACATTACATTTATAAGTCAGTGTTTGTGGAGATAATTATGCCAAATTGAAGTTTTATATCTAGGGAGTAACAGTGTTGGACATGTAGTGTATGTTCTTTGTAATGGCAAAGTTATCTTTGTGTGTGTAGGAAACATGACATAAAAAACGGTTCTCCAGTGACATCAATCCTAATTGATGGGTCAGCGCCGTCGAAGGTATTATAGGGAAATTGTGATCACGTTCTTGGACCTTGGTAGCGGCAGTAGGATCTGCCCATCACATCTTCCGCAGGGATGGATTGGTCCAGAGGTGGCACCTTTAACAATTCCATTTCGTCTCGAACCTGTAAATAATCAACGTACACCAATAAAATATATATAATTTATATATATATGTACTCCCAATATATTTTATATAAATTGTGTAAAACTTATAGCCATAGGTGTTAAACTTGATAGTGTTATAATATTTTTAGTTTAGTTATCTCTGATTCTATGACTTCTACAGATAGGTAATATATCTTTTGGCTCCTTATATCTACAAAAACGATTTTATTTCCTCGTTTGGGTGAGAAACCACTTCGAATTGTGCCACCTAAAGGATACTACCCTGCAACGATTGTATGCATGTGTACGTATTGTGCGGCATTTACCTTTTTAATTCAGCGACTTTGAGTTCATTGCAGGCAGACCATTCTATATTCTTACTCAAACCTGTCAAATGAGTTGGACTCCTGTTGTGGTTGTGAGTTTAAAACATTATTATGGTCTTACTAAATCAAATCTCGCCTATATGTTCGCACTCATCGCAATAATCGATGTGAATCGCGCTTTCGACTTTACGTTGATGTTCTAATTAGCGCCAAAAGCCAGCACACAAATTAATTTCTAACCTTAGGATTGCATGTGTGTGCAATGTTGAAATATTGAGATGTGTGTGTTAGTGTAAGTCGCCTTGTTCACTTACCGCTTCAACTTCCTTAAAGACCCGTATTAAGTTTTTCCCTGCTAATTTGGCAATATCCTCTTCAGACCACTTTTCAGACTCTAGTAATGCGGCTAGCAGATGCGGATACTTAGAGACGTCTTCTAAGCCTTTCGGAACTCTGTAATTAATGTGCATTGCACAAATGGAAAATATCAGGCCATACACAGGTCACGACAGTGGTCTCTGAACCAACACTTCTCACCGACAGATACTTACAGATTAACACCGTCGTAGCCGGCCCCAATGCCCACATGATCAATCCCCGCCACTTCTCGTATGTGATTTATGTGAGCTGATGCAAAACGAAAAGCAAGTGAACAAATCCTTTATTATTTATGGCAAAGTGGTAGTAAGCGGCACACCAAAGACCAGCATCCGACCGACGAGGAGCCAGTCACTTCATCTTCTGCCATCCAGTCGTCGAAGGTTGGTGACTGGCATCTACCGTCGCCCGGAGCCACACGACAATTACATTTGTTTCGTTTTCGGTTGATGTGCCAGCCCCAGTATATAAATTCAATTAAATTTGCCAGCACAGAATGTGCGCTGAAATGATTTACATACCGACAACATCGTGCAGCGTGGCTTGTCCGGAACAACTCACAAAGTGCGGATAGAAGGCCACCATTACTAGGCCACCATTTATAGCCTTGAAATTATTCAAATGCCAAATTGGAATACAGAACATACAAAGGAGCGTAGAAAAAAAATTAGTATTTAAATATTTGCCAACATTTTAGCGCCGAGGGGGAGGGAAACTTACAATTCTCTGCAGCACATGGTCAGGAACGTTGCGTGAACTGTTGCATATGGCATGCGCCGAGGAGTGCGAGAAAATGACGGGGGCTTTCGAGGAACCCAATGCGTCCAGCATAGTGGGCACAGACACATGTGACAAATCAACAATCATACCCAGTCGATTCATCTCTTGCACGACCAGCTGTGCCGCCCAGATCGACACAGACACAGAAAAATAAATTATGGCAATTATGAGTGATAAAAGTTGTTCTTACCTTTCCGAATTTTGATAGACCCCCAATGTGGGGATATTTTCCAGGCTCGTCAACTTTGCAGCAATCCGCCCTGCAAATGATACCGCAAAAAAGGTTTATTGGTGTACGATGCCAGAACTAAGTTAAGACGTACCAGGGTGTGTTGCAGGTGTGCGTCAAAGTCAAATATCGGGCTCCGAGCTGATAGAACATCCGAAGTACACTTAAACTTGTTCCAATGGCATGTCCGCCCTCCACTCCAATCAGACTGGCAATCTTCCCGCTTTTGTGTGTTTTCTCGATACCTGTGAAGACGATTATTGAGCAAATCAGCAATCGAGTTATGTTTTTTGTTTTGAGGCATGTACAATCATTATTGAACTAGTTTTCTGTGAAATATTAAAAAAATATGAGAATGAATCTGCTAGCGAGGCTGTAGAACTGGTCTTTAATACATTACATTTCGTTTTATACACCACTATATTCCAGAACGATTTCGATATCTTCCGGGACTGCATTTTAATCCCTTAAAAACAAGCATGAACCTATGTATTTTCTTACCTGTGGCAGTTGTTACCAGTGTCATCTGGTGCGGATATAAGTTGACTAGACGTCTGATAAGATCTATTTGCTCCAATGTCAACTGCACAGCATCCAAGTGCTGAGACGAACACGGGGCGTATGCTGACCAAAACTGTTGTGTGCACAAAAGTTCTCACAGTAGGACAATAAAAGGAGTGAAACCACCAATTATGCACTTACCTGTGCTGAGACCATGCCCTCTTTTAGCCGCCTCAAATCGGTATGACTCCAAGCGCTGTTTGACCACGGCTGAACCTGCCTGAGATCGCCGCCAAAATGAAAATCCTTGAGTTGATTTCTTAAGAATTTTCTTATATTCCATGGCAAATCGTTATGTCTGTTCCAAAAACGTTAATTAATTTTAATTGTCGACCAACATGCACATATAAAAATAAGCGCTTCTTCGTCTCTATTTCATTTTCATTGACGAATTACAATAACAAATTCATACACAAATTGTGACACACACACAAGCATCACAATAACTCCCTAAATTAATTTGTATAACCTCAGTCTTACGTCTAATGAGGGTATATACACTTCGATACGGTAAAAATGTTCCTGAACGAAATGTTGGTTTTATAACCCATGTTTCATTCCACCAAATCCGTTTCAGACACATCGTAGTATTTCATCCAAACTTTGCACAAGTTTAAAGATGGGGAATATCGGTATATAATTTCAATATTAGGCGAAACGAATGTCCGATTTGAGCAAAACTTGCTACAACATATTCTTTACTAAGCCTAGATCATGTGCGAAGATGGAAACCATCGGCCATCTCCTTTACCCCGCAGAGGGTCAATATTTTATTTTAATAGCCAATCAATGAAGTTGACAGCAACACAATTTCGATAAGATTAAAATTCTTGCAGGTTCGGCAACCTGTCCGTCTTCGATACGGTAAAAATGTTCCTGAACGAAATGTTGGTTTTATAACCCATGTTTCATTCGACCAAATCCGGTTCAGTCACATCATAGTATTTCATCCAAACTTTGCACAAGTTTAAAGATGGGGAATATCGGTATATAATTTCAATATTAGGCGAAACGAATGTCCGATTTGAGCAAAACTTGGTACAACATATTCTTTACTAAGCCTAGATCATGTACGAAGATGGAAACCATCGGCCATCTCCTTTACCCCGCAGAGGGTCAATATTTTATTTTAATAGCCAATCAATGAAGTTGACAGCAACACAATTTCGATAAGATTAAAATTCTTGCAGGTTCGGCAACATTACAATTCAAAAACTATTTAATCGACACCCTTTTCAGATGCAATTCATAACATTCGATTCAACAATCAATTTTATTTCGCAATGCTTTGAATTTATAATTTAGCTGTCGAATTGTATTGCAATTTTTTATTTTTTTGTTGAATATCAACTTTTTTCAGATAAAATGTGAATATAATTCAATTAGTTAAAGATTCTTGCAGGTCCAGGAACAATGAAATTGTAACATTGAGATACATTTGTATGTGGTGGCCAGGACTAATTGACACATTCGGAATTAAATCAGATAATGTATAACGTACCCGTCTATCAGTGGTACCTCCTTTAGCACGTTTTTAACGCGTTGCAGCCGATAATCCAAATCACTAGTCGAACAAGTTACTATCGGCAAAACCAACGGAAAGTAAACGAATGTTAAACAATTCAAGCCACACAGCACGAAGCCTTTCGGGAGCTTGCGCGATTTCATTGCCTTTTTTAGAGTGGCGCGGTAGCTACATGGATATCTGAAAAGGGAAAGTCGAAAAACAATTTGAATGTTCGGTTTAAAGAAATTAACTATGACGACGATGATGATCCGCAATGCTTATGTATGGATTTCACAAAAGTGTCGTGTCCTTATTCATGCGATGTCCAAGTACTTTATTTAAAATGAAAATTGGTGGTGTATTAGAACTACATAATCCGTATATTCCATTATAGGACTGACAAAACACTATTATCGGTCGACGTTTAGGAATAGAATTAAGGTTCGATATTTCAAAATAACAAAAAAGTTATGAATAATTTAACAATATAACAACCAAAGATAACTCAATAGATCATATTAGAATCGATAGAAAAACGTGCCAAAATTACCGACAAATCTGATGTACCGCTATATGGAATCTACCCTTGACACATGGCTCCACGATAATTATTATTAGGAAGATTTCTACTCCATGAGAGCCCAAAATTCCAAAAAATACCAAAATTTGGGTCAGAATACATTTTTTGGCAAAAGTTCATTTCAGGTAGAGAAGAAAAAATTGTATCAAATTGATATACAATTTTATATCATTGTAAGTCGCGGTTTACAAATTATATCCCCCAAAACGGTAGCGCTTTTTTGAAATATTGGCGAGGTTTTCAACCAAATTGGCTGCAATTAAGTATTTTTAATTCACATCGGTTGTGACATATTCGTACCCAAAACTATAATTATTGGCATAAGTTTCGGAGTAGGTCCCATATAAACAAAATCCCATTATTAGAAATTTGGTCACATTTTCAACCAAATTGGCTACATTTAAAATTTTATTAAGGGATGTGATACCTTCGGTAGCCTACCGATTAGTAGGGTACCGTTCGATCTTAAATGTTGCAATATCTAACAGACGGGCATTGTATTTCTGCGAATACAAAACAGGATGCCTTAGTGGACATTAAGTAGAAATTTCACGAGGCTAAAGTAGAAATTTCACGAGGCTATCTAGCTCAGGTACACCTATTTCATATACAGTTCAAACCATTTCAATTGTAATTCGATAATTAAAAAAAAAATAAAATAAATAAAAAACCGAGAATGGGGGGGTTCCCTTAAACAAAATATTCATTATCTGAATCAGTATCAAACCAGTTATTCTAGTACCTACACTGGTGTCAAAAACTAATGCAAACGGAATAAATGACCTGTAACTTTTTTCAAAATAAAGTTATAGTGAAAGTTTTTTCAGAAAAAAATGGTAATTTATTCATTATTCATTCACATATATAATTGAAGATTTAAAAGAGAAGAAAAATAATTTACAAAAAAAAATTGTTATTGTTTTGTTGTTGTTTTTTGTAATTAAAGAAAAGTCCTTCTTTTTGATGGCGGGCATGATAACTCCTCACTGGAACATCGGAATCCGAAAATTCCAACGGTGTTAGAAAGAGTACATGTGTGGCTCTCGTATGAACTAGGATTATAGACTTCGCTCTAAAAATAACAAAATGGTGGACCTATGAAAAAATATTTTTGGGAAATCGCCTAGTTCATACGAGAGCTATACACTCCCAGAGAAACGTTCCAAAATATGGATTATTAGTTTTTGAGTTATCGTGTCCGGCATTCGCAAAAAAATGTTTAGAGAAAAACGCGTTTAAAGTTTGAGAAGCCCTTCAGCCGTCACTTGATGCTGACACAATAAATAGGCTATATCTTCAAGAGTTCTTGAGATTTTCACTTGAAATTTTGTAGAGACATTCTATAATCAGTGTAGATTCGAATTATATCCACAAAAATTTTGACCCCGAGAATGGGGGGTCCCCTTAAAAGAAAATAATATAAACGCAAAAAATTGACCATGGTCAAAACTAAAGCTACTTGTTGATTTTTTCTTATAAATAAGCAGATTTTACTAGTGACAGACAGTATAACCATTATTCTTAACGGCAGCACACCTACGAGCCAATGAATCAATGAAATGCTCAATTTCAACCTTGGGTATACTACTCCTTGCACCTTGGAAAGAGATTATGTCTGTCTATTTAACTTTAATTCATTCGAGAGCATAATATTTCTTCTCTTAGCCGGATTCCAGTTAGTATGAACTTTTGCGATAGACAATCTGGCTTTCCGATTCTTTTCAGAAATAAAATAAATTTTTTGATAGTTTCCTGGCATGTAGGCTTCTGTTCCTGAGGTTATATTCAACGATAACCCTCTCGCCTATCCCTTTGAACACCAATATGGATGTTATTTACTTCTCTGACAATTTGTTGATTATAATGAAGTGATGTTCTTTTGCAGCCTTCCTCCGTGATAACTGTCACTACTGATACAGTTGCATAAAACCTACTTATAATTCGAGAAATCACTGATTTATTCATGGAAAGTTTCTCCGAAATCATTTTCTCTGATAAATTATTTTCACAATCACTGGTAATTATCTGTTTTATCGGTGGACTGTATTTGTTTCTAGCCATTTTTATATTTTTTGGCAGTAAGTCAAAATTTATAAGTATCAAAATACGTGTAGAAAACAAAACATAGTTTATAACGGTAAAAATAACTAAACTCTTAGAGCTAATCTGCTTGTACTGTAGAGTTGCTCTAGTTTTGGCCAAGCAACAATTGAGACACTTCTCTTATCCATAAGTTATTATTTATTTCATTATGAGTTTATCATTAATCCTTTTCCACAGGGTTTAGAAAAAAATTGTAAATATCGAGAGATTAAGGTAATGGAACTCTCTCTCATACACAAATTGTCAACATCTCGTATTTTCTTTACTTTTTCTTCTTAGTTTCGTACTCAGATAGATCCGTTATTAGGTTTTTGGCGAAACCAATATTTCCATCAGTGAATTATATAATATAATGAAAACCGCGGCAAATTTCAAAAAATTTCCCACAAAATAGTTTACAATTTTGAGGGGACTATTAAGAAAAAATTAGAAATATGTAGAAAATAGTTGACACGTTTAGATTTTTTTGCCAGCTGAAAATCCAAAATTCCTTAAACCGTATTTGCAAAATTTTTAAATAACCGTCGCAGATCCCATAAAGGGTACACATTGCTGGCAAAAATAATAGAAACAAACTAAAAAGGACCGTTTGAACGCATTTTTTGTCGGAATGGAAAGGCGGATTGTTCATAATTAGCTCATCAATTTGAATGTATAGTTAAGTACATATTTTACTTACTTATACAATCGAGTACGCTTGTAACGAACATCAGTTACAAGGAACTTCCCTTTTAACGAACACATTTCCTGGTCCTGAAATTTAGGGCACATTTTTCATACAAATCTTTACTTTTATAGCGAACTTGTTTTATAACGAACTATTTATTCGGCCCCATCTTCCAGTTTTCTTTTATATTAATTCGGTTATAACGAACTTGCTATAAAAATACAAAATAATTAACGTTGACAATTCACACAAAAATTAATTTATACGCTAACGCTGGCAAACTTTCACAGAAAATGTTAGGTTCATCAAAGAAAAAGATGAGCAGCTTATGTATTGCCAAAAATGACACAAAAGATGCATATTTCGGAACTAAATATATATTTTTCTGCTAATCCTAGGATTTGCCTTACATTGGATATAGCGAACTTCTTCTATAACGAACTAATTTACTTGGTCCCTACTAGTTCGCTATAACCGTACTTTACTGTATTTCCTCTTTCTCTAACTGAAATTTTTTCTTAGGTGGTATTAGTGATCAAATATCATTTTTATTGACAAAATAATAGAAAGAAAATATAGTCATATGACTTATGGGCTGTATTTTAATATAAACATTAAAATTTGTGATTGGACTCATTTTCCCAATTCAAGTTTGTAAACGTTGGGAGGTAACTATGGGCCTCTAAAGTCGAAACATGCCAGAAATTGCTAGAACTACTAGAATTCAATAAATATTTCACAAAACATCTTCAATTTTCAATTAAAAACTCAAATATTGCGAAATTACCTAAAGATCAATTCGACATCGAAGGCTTTTGCCGTATGTGTGGGAAGATCCATTTATAATGAGAAAAAAAGTGGACTTTTTATCACCAAAACCGCCGTAGAAAACAATAATTATTGGATGTCAAATCAAACAACAAAAATTATGTATGTTCAAGGTACTAGTCCAACCTGAGTGTCTATAGTTTGGTATTTTGTTTTCTCCTGGAAAACCCGATTGGCTTTAAGTATTTTGAATGTCCACCATTGTGGAGGTATAAAATGTTCGACCCTTCCGAACTTAACGGCATGTTTACTTATAAGAAAAAAAACTATAAATATGAACGTTTTCATATTGCATCACATTCGTTTAACCTTGTTTAACATAAAGTCTAAAACATTCATTTGACATTAATTTATTTCTTATAATCCGGTATTCATAACATCAATCTGAAATAAGGATTATGATTTTGACTTTCATCTAAATATAAATCATTCAACTGCAGTCCGACATGGCAGAAATCAATATTCCTTTGAAATTCCCCCCACTAAGCATAACATGCATGTGCTTATCAGCATAATTGTTGGCGTATCGTTAAAACGTATCAGAAGGATATTTTATCCATTGGCGACATAGGTCACTTAGTCTATACGTAGGGGAAATTAAAAATGAATTAGGGCCACTTGAGAGAATACCTAGTTCCAAGTACGGAATGTGTCAATCCACCATTTCGTTATATTTGAGTGTGTGGCCTTGTTAAATGCGACCTTTCATCATCGTCGTGCAGAGCGTATTTTTGAACTTACCAATGGAATGGTGGAGTGTAAACATGTTTGGCGTGATATTTATGGCGCAATTCGAACCGTATATCCAATAATTGATTTAAGAAATATGCCAGACGATTTGTTTAATTTTGATGTTTGCTTCGCGTGTAGCTTTTTTATCACAGGTACATACATTTGGTCATTAGTGGTTCCAACAACCTACTTGTCGCCAAGTGCAACACGTGCTTCCTTTTGGTAAAGAAGGAATTTGTGTATTTACCGACATTGCCGAATCAATTTATTATTTAGAATTCTCGCGGTGTGTTTTATTTCGATCTAACTTTAAAAGCGGCATGCACATACATATTTATAAATTTCGGTCCCGACGAGCTAAAATATTCGTTCACTTAGATATGTGTATTGGTTTTTGTTGTTGGAAAAGATACAACGTCTGACGAAAATGCAGCTCAACGAATCCAACTTAACCGTTCAGCGTTTCAGACGGAACTGAACTCAAGTGTAGTGTTCTCAATCCGACACAAAGCCACTCAAGCTATTTTGTCTCATAGGAGAAACATCAAACATATGTCAACTAGTGGAAGAATGGCTGATGAAGGTCTCCCCCCAAAAAAAAGAGGAGCCGCTTCAAACAAATTGTATACAATATTTAGGCAAAATTAATAGACTTTTTTCAAAGCATGTGGTTTTCGGTGATACATTCGTTATTCAAAATGAAATGGTTATTTAAAATCACTCCGAAGTACTGAAGGAAGACATGCGCACAACAGCCTACTTTTCTTCCAGCCCGCTAGAAGCTTTAGTTTTCTCTCAGTTGTATTCCTCGAATAACGGGAAATTGTAATAGCTTTTATATGTCAGCTGTTTTGTTTGAAGATGCACTGGGCAAATGCATTAACATCCGTTCTGTTACTGACAGAAAGAATTTCGCAATATTTGTATGGCGTATGTAACGAGTCTACCTTCGAACCGTTGCAAGCTAAAATATAAATTAAATGTGTGTCAGTATATCTGTGAACAAAATTAGTCTTGTGGGTTTAATGTGAAATCCGATGGAAATATGCATACGTTTACCGTATAGGTAGCACCCTATCATCAATAGATGATGACACTATGGTCGGACGAGTCCAAATTTGTTTTATATGGGGACACTGGGTGCCGACAGCATGTAAGACGACCAGAAAAAAAATTATGATCCCTACAACAATCAAACATGGTTGATAAACGTTCTCGTGAAAAAAAAAAAACACACACCAACGTATCCTCTCCCAATTTAGATCTGTCTTTGTTAAGCATAGCGGGGAAGTATATTACAAATACCAATGCGAGTAACATGAACACCTCTGTTTTATAGTGTTGATGACCAGTTAATTTAAAAACTAATTTGAATTTATTTTTCTCCCAACTCCAAACAGAGTGTTCCTGAAAAAAAAAACTTAGAAGGAATGAAGACCATTGTCAGGCATACGCATGCTTGCCTGAATCCTCAATTCCTTAATGGTGAGAAAAACGATTTACTTAGAATGATAAAGATTGATCTTAAATTCTATTGGGGAAAGTCGAAGGTCTTATTGGAACCAGAAATGGAAATGGTTCACATGCTCAATACTACAATACAATACGAGATATATTTGGTAAATAGGTTTCATTTCAGAGTGGCAGTTCCTTTGAAGCTATAAACTAACCGAGAATGCTCAAATGAATAAACCGGAAGAACAATACTCGAAAGTAAAGCATTCGGATGTCTTACAACATATCGAAGCGAGTATAACATTTTTAACATTTATTAATCCAATAGAAAGCTAATTGAATGTCTGATTTGATCCAAACTTTGCAAATCGTAATTTGCTTACCAAGCCTAGATTAAGTCTGAAGATGGGACCCATTGGTCAACATTTTAAAAACATGTAAATTTAATTTGAAGTGCATTGAATTGATTCATTGTTTGGGCATCGTAATATTTGACCAAATCTACATTAGATCCGAAGTTGGGGTCTATAAAGCAAGGCATTCTGGTACCTCCCGCAGATGGCCACATGTGTTTAATACAGTAGAACTACATGAACCATAGGCTGAGGGTATATATATCTGGCGGCAGTACCGACTGACTTTTTTACTTTCTTTTGTGTTTGTTAATTTTAATCCGCGAAAATGCCAAAAAGTAGGATTGTATTTATTAGAAAGAAAGATACACTTCCATCTTATATCTTAGTCCGTATCAACATGATATTAAATGAATAGGATAGCACGGTTTATCGGAAATAGGCAGAACACTTTATACTTTTATGTCTTTGACCGATATTCCTACAGGTTTCCAGATTACGATATCATAACAGAGCTAAAGCCATCTGTTGGAGTTTATCGACACTTCCATATTATACCGTTATGCTGTTTTATTTAAAACGTCCGATTTTACACGCCGTTTGGTTGAAATGGAAAGTTAGCAGGCCGTGTTTACCTTCCAATTGGTGAATGTCTATACTAAATATAGTCTACTGCTGGCAATACCCACTGAATGTCAACTACAGCCGACTACATCCATGAAACTATTTTCCTGTGTTTGTCAAACCGTAAACACTATTAGTCTGTTCCCGTACTGTAAGAATCTACTAGATTTTACCAATTTCTTCGATATCATAAAGGAAAATTCGTTATCGTAGTAAAATCTAGTATATTGTTGCAGTACGAGAACATACCATATGTCTATGTCTGCATCGATGTACAAAATCCTAACTGTTTACAGAAGTGTTAAAATGATACGAAGTAGGACAGGTTATGTAGAATTACGTAAAGGTGGATTTTTGGATGAAATCACGAAAATTAAAATAAAATAAAAATACAAAACATTGATTATTAATAAAGAAATATATGCAGCACATTCTTGTATTTACTTTACATTTTTTTCAACATATAACTAAAAATACGAAAACTTAATGACATTTCTTGGATTTCTACATAAAATCGATTAAGGAATGCCATTGTTAGTTTTATACCTGAGTAATTTAATTCAACTTTAGTTTATTTAGATCAAGTTTGCTTAAAAAACCACGGAATTAGATACAGTCCTAAAAAATACGGAAACACCACAATTATTCTCAAAAAAAAATGTTAGGAACCTGCAAGAATCTTCAACAAAGACATAGAAACCGTAGAAATTCTTGACAAAATGTATTCTGACAAAATAGTTTACGAAAACACGTGTAGAGGGATTCAAGAATAACAGAGGCATGCTACGTATAAAAACGCCAATAAGAGAAAACTTCTGTTTCAAATGCAAATATGTTCGAATATCTGGGCTCAAAATTATATACCATGTATGTTTCAAATTTTTAAGGGTCCTACACATACACTATACATCATGCCGTACAGCATTTATCATAGTATGTGTAATTGTTTGAAAGTTTTTTTTTTATCGTATGTGTGACACGGACAATGCATGAAGAAAATCTGGTGAATAGTATTCATTTTCAAAGTTGTCAGTAAATAATTTTGTGTACAAAAATAATAGAATTGTGACAGTATAAAAAACAACTGAATTTACGACTCAAAATTCAATTTTTGGGACAAAAATCGATTTTTTGGATTAATGATTGACGAGTTTGCCATACACTAGTCAATCTCACATATACACAAAGGGGTTCATCGGCATGGCGGCATGATTTATAGTGTATGGGGCCCTTTATAAATGCGATATAGAGTTTAAAAACGCTTGACATTGCTTGCTCTGTTTTTACGATATCATAACAACAGAAAACGCCATCTATTGCAATTTGTCGACTTATGAGTTTTCATATCTTTATTGGTCTGTTCCCGTAATGCATAATGTTCACAATAATGAATTTTTCTTTATGATATCGAAATAGTGAAATCTAGTTGATTTTTGCAGTACGGAAACAGACCATATACTTTTATGTCTTTCAACTTTACATATTATCCACGGAGCGTACGAAAATATTCAACTTCCCCACTGTGGCAAAATGTTGTTATTACCCAAATATTTCGAATCCATATGTTTACGCGAATAATACAAACCGCAAAATAAAATTGAAAATGTATTAAAGTAATCCAAATATTTAAGGTTCCATTCGAAATTTTGTATTTCATCAATGTTTTGTTTTTTATTTTCAAGAAAAGAAAAAATTAAAAATACGTTCTGTCAAACTTGAAATTGTTCAACTTGAAATTTTGTACCTTCGACGTATTTCGGTAACATTCATATAAATACATGCATTCTACTTTTGTGGTGAAAAACGTCGAACGAGCTAGTTGAATTTTAGGTAAGGCTGTTTGTCTTGAACTAATCGAAATTGATTTCGATTTCCTTTATAATTTTGAAATATTTTACTACTTGAGTACGGGAACGGGCCATATATTGACTATTGCTTAAGGTTAGGAGAAAAACGCAACGCTGTCATTATTTATCAACGCCGTTGGTCTGTGCCGCTTACATATTTCTTATCGTCGTCCGGCAAACGGCAGCATTTGAAAGTCCATCGACATTGTTATCTGTTAGCCACAAACGACCTTCAAACAACCTTTTCGTTTGACGTTTGTTATCTATAGATTATTTGGAATATAAGTCGCATTTCAGTCGTCCTCCTCCAGAAGAGAAGCAGCGGCAGCAGACAAAACAAGGAGTCCTAATCGCAATAAAACTATTTATACATTTTCTTGGAACACGTTAGTGGTAAGTTATCCAAAATCCAGAAGTGAAAGTGAATTCGTGACCAAAATATACAGAATGCCAAAGAACATCGAGCAGAGAATGTTGAGCCTTACGTGAATTTCCAACAATGTGTATAGAGATGTACGTGTTTGTGTGCAGGCGGGAGTGAATAGTGTAAAACAATTACATTGTATTTCGTAATCATCACACAATGGGCTAAATAAAACGGCCCATTTCGAAAACAAGATGGAACAACGAGAACTAACTCTTCATCCCACTAAAAATGGAGTGGGACACCAACAGGAAACAAAAACCTACTATTATTTTATTTGCTGGTTGTTGTTTTTGTAGCAGTCCTATTGCTTTTACATATTTCCTGGTCATCTAATTTGTTGTTATGTTGTCACCATAATTGCGTATGTGTGTATAGCCACGCACAGTTAAAAACAATTCTTAAGGTTCAATTCACCTCACGGTGTAGCTATACACGCGACGTGTTATTCAAATAATCAGTATAAATACTTATGTAGCATGGACAACTTCATCAGCAAGATATTTCTGCTTTCTAAATTTAACTTGAGACACAAGTTTCGTCCGTATCTAATTATGATTCCTAATATGTATACGGAATATAAAGATTCAAGTTTCTCCCAAACTGGCATAGACAGGGCGATACGTACCTTTCGTAATAGGCCCAGTTTATGTTATTTTGGAAAATCAAAGTTAGGTTTTATTAAGATATAGCCTCGACACAGTATTATGTATTGGGAAATGTTTATGAAGCACATATGTATACCTAGCAACAAATGTTCTTTATAAACATTTCGAATTGAAAGTAAAAGTGATTAATGTATATGTACATAAATGCATTTACTTAGATTTTGTACGACTTTTTATATGCTTAAATGTGAATTTGTACATATATATATATATATATATATACATTGAATTTCCATTTACTTCTTACTCAATGTCAAGGTGTCAACGTTTTCTTCCCTCCAGCGTCACTATATACATGTATATGTATACACACTGATGTTGCGCTCTTTAATAAGCCTGCAACATTTAACAAATTTGACCTTTTCAATGTCGTACAAAATGTATGGCTAAATATCAAACTACCCCACCGTGGTTTCACCCCCATCTGTGTTAGTAGTACCAATGAACTCACGAAAACTGTGCCTAACTGTATTGGCGTTCATTCAGTAAAATGTGTACATAAAATGGAATTATCAGAAGCGCATGAGCCGGTTTTGAATATAGGCACCACAGAGCGAAAGTAATGGGGGTGGGGAATTCGTGTTTTACTGGACTGGAGTAGTGTTTCAACAACTTGAATGCATGACTGTTACATCAGTCTTCAAATAGAAATCAGCGAAGCAGGTTGTGCTCTCCAGTAATATCAGTCAAATATCTCGAAAAAACAGTTATTATCTGTGTAAGTCTTGTAACTGTCCAAAAACTAATCTAACATTAATAATCAGATATGTATAGTGTAGTATTGTTGGTTCTTTAATACTACTCCGGTTAGTTCATTAACAATTGTGAATAGTATTTTACTAATGAATAATTTATATTTATTTATAGATTAGATGTATCGATAGGCTAGATTTCCAAATTCAAGGAACAGCTATGAAAATAAGTTTTGTTTATCAAGTAAATGACAAATCGTGACAATAAGCAGAACATATGTACAAATTAAGGGCATACAACTTAAATTAGAATCGAATTTTTCTCAATCATGCTCCAGAGAGAAATAAGACAAATATCTCGAAAGGAAGAAACAACTTTAATTATAAGTATTACCTAAAAATTTACAATCAGCAGATATTTTGCTGAATTAGAACAACTGTAAACAACCATAATATTTCTCAGATCATAGTGTGTACACCTACAGTTTTATAGCACATAATACTTTGGAAATGTTTAATTAAATTTTGTATATGACCTTGATTGAAGCCTTCTATGACCTAATAGGATATTTTTTGAATGTGTGTGTTTGAGTTAATTTAGAATTCTGTATCCCATTTCAGAAAAGCGAATCTCAAGATGACTACATACTTCAGCTATCCCTCCGAAGAGTTGCAAAAGGAGCTCAGCCGCATTGCTCAGGCTATTGTTGCTCCTGGCAAAGGTATTTTGGCTGCTGATGAGTCCGTTTCCACCATGGGCAAACGTTTGAAGGACATCGGTGTGGAAAACACTGAAGACAATCGTCGTCAGTACCGCCAACTTTTGTTCACTACAGATCCTAAAGTATCCGAGAACATCTCCGGTGTTATTTTGTTCCACGAAACTTTGTACCAAAAGGCCGATGATGGTACTCCATTCGTTGAATTGTTGAAGAAGCGTGGTATTATTCCCGGTATCAAGGTTGATAAAGGTGTTGTACCATTGATGGGCTCTGAAGATGAATGCACCACCCAAGGTTTGGACGATTTGGCCAGCCGCTGTGCCCAGTATAAGAAAGACGGTTGTGATTTCGCCAAGTGGCGCTGTGTTTTGAAGATTGGCAAAAACACCCCCTCTTACCAAGCTATCTTGGAAAATGCTAATGTGTTGGCTCGTTATGCATCCATCTGTCAGTCCCAGGGTATTGTCCCCATTGTTGAACCAGAAGTTTTGCCCGATGGTGATCACGATTTGGATCGCGCACAAAAGGTTACAGAAACTGTATTGGCCGCTGTTTACAAGGCTTTGAACGACCACCATGTCTTTTTGGAAGGTACTCTCTTGAAACCTAACATGGTCACAGCTGGACAATCCTGTGCTAAAAAGTACACACCAGAACAAGTTGCTTTTGCCACCGTTACAGCTCTACGTCGCACTGTTCCCGCCGCCGTTCCCGGTAAAAATAATTGTCATGTTTTGCTCTATCGCAGTCTCCTTTAACAGAATTCTCATCTTAGGTATCACCTTCTTGTCTGGTGGCCAATCTGAAGAGGAGGCTTCCGTTCACTTGAACGCCATTAATAACGTCCCATTGTTGAAGCCATGGGCTTTAACCTTCTCATATGGTCGTGCCTTGCAAGCCTCAGTACTCCGCGCCTGGGGTGGAAAGAAGGAAAACGTTGCCGCTGGTCAAAATGAATTACTTAAACGCGCCAAGGTAAGTACTCGTGTATGGTGAGGGTCGTGCATGATTTAAGGGTTATATCGCGGACTATTCATTGGTAATCTGATAGTTAATGGCTTTATTCACTAAATGGGTTTTTAAAATTTTGGGTAGGATCCCTACAATTACCTATATACTGATGGACAGAAAGAGGATATACCAAACTAAAACAGAAAATCGGCAATGTATCATGATTGCCACTTGCATGTTTTTTTTTTCTTTTTTCTTTCCATATTTTTGCTGCATAAGATTTGTAATGAAATGAAAAATGTTAATATGCGTTAAAATCTTGATAATCCGCACTACATTGAACAACTCATTGCGTATTCTATAATACAGATTGTTTGACTCTAAAATCCAAATTGTGAAAATAAATTATTTTTTATGAGTTTTTTTTAATCGTTGCAAATCTATTTAAAAAAAACCTAAGATTAAAACCAAATATAAAATAAATAAATTAAATTATTACTAAACTAATATTAATGTAAACCTATTTGATAATACAATGCAATCAGTTTCCGGATTAGCAAGATTTTACTGTAATTTCTACTAACTAAATATACACATAAATGTCTTAAAATATTTATCAGAAGGGAGAAAGCAAAATACATAACTCATATTTAATGGTAACATTTTCTCTTCGATCTAGATTTCATCTCGGTCTCTATTTGTTCAGAATGATCATACCCATACACTACAAACATTATTAAAAAACATATAAAACAGTATAAGAATCCACTAATAACTAAAAAAGTACTAGTAGTCCCTACAGAGACTGTATAAAATCGGTGTTTACGCAGTTCTGCTGCTAAGAACTCAATAGAGTTGCAGGAAAATTGCTTACTTAAACCCCACAAAGCATTCCAAAACATTTTTTCGATATGTGTGGATTAAATCACGCGTATTTAGCACATTGCTTCATTATTTATCACTCACATTACCATACCATGCATTTGCGCTATTTATATAAGCACTTAAAAAGGATCATTCACAAATATCATCATACTTTCATAGTGGTTTTTGGTGGCATTTTTACTTTTTAGATTTTTTGTTTACTTTTTTGTTTTGTTTTTTTTTTTACATTATTCAGGCAAACGCTCTTGCATGCCAAGGCAAATATGAAGCCGGATCAATTCCGTCGTTTGCCGCAAATGCAAGTTTATTTGTAGCCCAGCACAAGTACTAATATTACACCTATATACAAATTGGCTTATTTTCCTCTCGCATTTACCTAATTATGAAGGAGGACTTAAGACGACATTCCTCGAGTTTTCCCAGATGGAATTTTTTTCATAAATGAGTTTATTTTTTATTTTATCGCTGCTTTTGATTTTTCAAATAAGACTTTGTGCAATTTTTTACATTAATATGCGTTGATTATACACTGACTATTACCCCTTGTGAAATGCAATAAAGGATGCGAAACAGAATTGGAATAAGATCTAAATTTACGTGAACATATGTCAACTCTACCGAAACTGCGTACTTTGTTTTGTGATTTCCATATTGATATGTGTCCTTAATCGTTATACTTGTATATTTTTCTAGGGTAATGGTGAAGCTGCTGTTGGCAAATACGTTGCCGGCAGTGTAGTTGGCGCTGGTGCAGATGCTACACTGTTTGTTGCCAACCACGCCTACTAAAGACGGGTCGTCCTGTTTCAAATGGCAAGAGATTGGAAGTTAATTGTTTGGCAATTTATCTTTAAGTAATACATTTAGCCCATTATTTGATGAAGACAAGAACATTGATTATAAATTTAATTATCTACATTAAGCATAAACCAATTACAACGTCAACGCGCAACATAACTTGTTTAGATTTTAATTGTTAAGTCCACGCTATAAAAATATAGTACCTTCATCTGAAATCAATAAAAAACATAAAAAAGAACAACACCTTTCTTTTGTTACAGGGTCTATGAAATTGCACAGTTTGCAATAAAAATATTTGACATATATATATATATATATATTAATAAGGAATATATCGCGAAAATTGAAAGGAATATCAAGATCTTTTTACAATATGAGGTTACAAATATGATTATAAAAATATTTCTTCCCACCACAATTGTAATAGTTTCAATAAGTGAATTGAAACATTTAAAATTCACATTTTGGAAAGTAATATTAATATATGATGATAATCGATTTTTTCTTTACAGTAGGTTTATCAGCGTATTTTCCCCGGTAATATTTACAGGTTGATAAACTGTTTCATATGAAAATATAATGTTCGCCTCTGTTACAGATTTGACAGTTGATCTGGTAAAATTACTGAAACGTTCTCTAAGATGTTTCGATACAACAACTGTGACAGAAAATATTTGCTTTATTTAACTTTTTTGATTTAATTCGAATCTGCACTAATTCAAGAATGTCCGTACAAAATTTCAAGTGAAAATCTCAAGAACTGAAGATATAGCCGATTTATTGTGTCAGCATCAAGTGACGGCTAAAGGGCTTCTCAAACTTTAAACGTGTTTTTCTCTTTTGCGAATGGCGGGCACGATAAATCAAAAAGTAATAACCCAATCGATTCCAAATTTTTACACGTTTCTCTGTGAGTATATTGCTATCGTAAGAACTAGGATAAAGCCAATCGGTGAAGATCTTCCTTATTTTTTAAATTAGTTTGTGGTCAAATATCGGCGATTTGCAAATATATGTGCAAAGTTACAAACCTTAACAAGCATTAGTTTTCATTTACCAGCCCATTTAAAATCTTAGAAATAAAAAATCGTGAATGTGTTTTTATATTCTTTCCTATATTTCGATCGTCTTCGACGATCATCATCAGAGAGTTTTTATCATGAAATGAAAATTGGCATTGTTGATACATAAATATAGCCAATAATAATTACATTTTTATCCACAAACTGGATTGCAATCGTAACATATTTATTTCTCCACAAGGGACATCTAACTAAATTTTATTTCTATTTTGATGTTTTTATGACATTTCGGTATATTTGGTGAGTTCTCGGTGTCTGTTTTAAAACTCATCCACTTTTTGGCGGGAACGTTAATTATGTGAATTTATTTGAATTTCTTTCTTGCGCCAAGATCTTAACGAAGACTTTGAAATTCTACTTAAAGTGCAGTGTGCTGCAAGTGCTAGTTTCTGTTTTTTGGTCGGATTTGTGAGCACTAAGACTAGTTTAACTTAGTTTTTGTAGTGTTGACATACGTTGGGCTCGTCTCCATTACATGATATTTTGTAAACTAAACATTTGATTTGTTGTCAGTTGGAATTTTTGCCTTTGTCTGACTAAAAAGTAGTTAGTACTGCGCTATTTAATGGCAATTGGTGTTTATCTTTGTCCTACATATTTGAGTACGAAAATCGTTCTGAGAGCCCTTGAATATATAACGACCTTTGTGTTAATTTTTATCAGTCTACTAGGAGCTTAAAATGAACATTTATTATTCTCCCTGATGTGGAGGGTTTTTGGTACCCATCTAACATAATTGCGCCATCTTTTCTGTACATTTCTGCATCAAGATAGGGAAGTTTCTTATTTGACTCACATTCCATGGTAAATCGCAATTGTTTTTAAAATCCATTTAATGTCCTTAATGTATTCTCTATATGGTTTTTCTTAACAATACAAGATATGTCACAAACATATTTTGTTAGAATCCTTAGTTTTATACTGAATTTTAATATTGTTACGTCAAATACTCGAATCATTGATACCTAGAATCAAAATTTCAATAAACAAGTTCATTGGTATTTTTGTATGTTGTGTGAGTGTCCACTTATTTTTAATAGTATTTATTGCAATGTTTACCAGGAAGTAGTGAAACTACATCGAATGAAATTTGTATTGTGTGTGTGTGTGTTTTTTTTTTTGGTTAATTTAATTTTTATTCCACAATAACATGTATACAAACCCTTCAGGCCGAATAAGATGATACATTATGATTAACAATATGAATTAACTTCCCTAACAAAGGGACACTTCAGACATGTCCAAAATAAATCCATAAAAAACCAAAACTAAAATCCTATACATAAAGAGGTCTTAAAAAATAACTATAATATATATTTTAGCTATGGCAAACTATAATCGTCATACAAATGTGCAATTCGGAAAAGAAATTATCATACAAGATGACGAACAAGCCTTTTATAAAAAGTGATCGGGGTAATACTGAAATTCATCGTCGTCAATGGTTTGATTGTTGATCCTAGATTTGAATTTAATTGGATCATTAATGTTGTTTTTTGAGTCTTTCGTTATGATTTTAAACTTAGTTTTAAGCATTGTTGTTATAAAAAAACTTACTCGGTAGCATTTGTGTGCGGCTTTTGCTCTCTCAAGTGGAAATATTGAAAATAATTATCGTTATATCGACGCCTCCGAAGAATAGTATGCTAAGTCTGAAAAGTGAGTTTTTCAGTAGAAGCTTTCAAAGTATGGAAGTTTCTTGAATCTTACGTGCCATTTTTGCTTATAACTTTGGTTTGGATTGGCCGATGATTACCAAAAATTCAGAGAAATTAAAAGAAAGGACCGTAGTATCTAAGAACGTAAAGAACTTTAAAACATGCTAAGCCGACTTAACATACTATGGTTCGGAGGCGTCGATATTTAGTAAGATCCAGCAAGTTTCTTTTCGCAAAATGCACGCGTCGCAATATAAAGTTTTTTACATTAAATATTCACCCCTATTCCGTATGTCGTCGTCGTTGTCGACGACGTTTCTCTTTCGACATCACTTCGCATCGACATCGACATCACTTTGACACTGATTTGGTATTCTGTAACACTTATGCGACGATGTCGACTATTTATCGATAATATCAATAAAAATAAAAATTTTGTTGCATATTTTTGGGCGAAAATGTGTTTGTATCCTTCACCGCACTGTGGCACAGGGCATTATGTCTTGGTAAATGTGTTTGCAACGACCAAAAAGAAACGAGATAGGCCCATAGTTACTTTTTAGTATATAGTATGTACATAGAATTATTTTTCAGCCGATTTATGCATGTCCCTCCATTCATGTATTATTTTAAACAAGTTACATGCCACCATTATGATCCGAACGGGACGAAATTTGGAAAAAATCCATCCAATTGGGATGAAATTTTATTTCCACATAGACGAGTCCTATTGACATTGGTCAAAATCGGTTTAGATTTATATATAGATCCCATATATTTTTCTTTATTTACACTTTATTTTGCATTAAGTATTGAATAGATTCTAGAATGATGTATCCTGTTCTTGTCCGGTCATGTTTTTTTTTTAATTTCAAAAAAAAAAAAAATGTTCAAACGCTTCAGTCGTCAACAAAAACTATGACGAAGAAATCTTCGACATCGTCGTCGTCACACATTGTTACGGAATACCAAAAATGTTTCAATAGTTATCGATAAATGTCGACAACGACATAGGGAATACCAATTTGCAAAAGACGATTCACTTCGACGTCGTTTCGTGTCGACGACGACATACAGAATAGGTGTGATTAGTTTGCATAATACAACGATGTTAAGTATTGATAAGCTTTATATATCAATGCTAAAATCTCAAAAAAAAAAAAAAAAAAGAAAAAAACAGTGAGCGGAGCAGTATATTCAGACGGGGCCGTCCATACGATATCCTACACAACTACCGCGGTGCTCTAACTTTATTTATTTATTGAAATTCATTCCTTAACACTAAAGCCTCCAAGGCCAATAAATAGTGTTATGTGGATGTTTATTCCGACCCTGGGCGATACTTCGTGATATTTGCTCCGACTTGCCCGATTAGAGGTCAACAGCACCTCTACCTTACACTGAAATATTTTCCGAATATTACTAATATTCAGTACAGCCCTTCTAATTAATTGTCCAGATTCCCTTCACGGTGGGTTGGGTTGTAATGTTTGGCTTATATTCGACTGAAAACACACAAAGAAATTAAGTTTTCGGTTTCGGTTTGGTTTTCATCACCGAAAATTATAGGCGTTGTCCTTGACCATAATTGGAATTTCATGGAAAATGTCAAAGCAATCAGCGCTATATTTCCGCCCTCTAATGTGGTAATGAGTTACTAAATAATATCTGAATACGAAAGCACCTGTAAATATTTAAGTGTAACTCCCACTTCCGAATGGATACATCAATATATTTGGTATCAATTTAAGGTCAACCACTCCTCTTGGATATACTATCAACTTATCGGGTCTATATCCTTCAGGAGTAAATATATAAGCCATAGAATTAAAATTTTGTAATTTTTTACACAAAAGTCTCAGTCCATTTGTCCCGCTAAATAATGACTGATCTTTATCAAAGCAGACATGCTTATTCTTCATTGATGAGAACCCATCCTACATGCAAAATTTCGTGAAGATTGGTCCATAAATGTGGCCTGTATCGTGTTTACAAATTATAATGGACAGACGTCCGGACGGACGAACGGACACACATGTCTAGATCGACTCAGCTAGTCGATATATGACGATCGGTATACTTAAAGGTGGGTCTAGGACCAATATTTCGCGGCGTTACAAACTCTTGGGGCTGCACAAAGCTATAATACCCAGACAACATAGTTGTGTAGGGTATATACAGAATTGTTTTCCGAAAATTTGAAAATATTTTACATTGCATTGAGTAAAATTTTACCAGTAAGAATTATAAGTACTCAGTAAACAACTGCCAACATTTCCTCTCTTATCACTGAACTTTTATGATTTCGAACAACATTCAGTAAAAATTTGTACAAATTATTGGGATATCAAATAAACCTATTAGGTTTGTAAAGTTGAGAGAGAAATTTTATTTATTTTTTTTTTACTGATCAATGGACAAACATTCATGATAATCGATCAAATGGACTTACATTTTTGTGCGAACAAATCCTGAAGCCTGGGGAAGAAGACAGTGTAAACAAGAAGAGTATGCGACCTTTAAATTGATACTAATTATGTTGATGTATGTACTCGTATGTGGGAGTTATACGTAAATATTTACTGAAGCCTACTTATTCTAATATTGTTCAGTATTACCATTACCACACGACAGGACTGAAATGTTGCGCTGATCGATTGAAATTGAACATGAAATTCTGTTTATGATCAAGACCGACGGTGATGATCAGATTATTTTTAGGGGGTGAAATGAATCGAAAACTTTTTTTGTCTGGTTTTCTAGTCACTCTAGATGCCACTATTCCAAGCCGAACTTCACAAATGTTACACGTGAAAGGAGATCTAGCCAAATAACCTTACAATGGTTGTTTTGATTGGTCAATATTTATCGAGTCAAATGAACCAAGATTTTTGTGTGTAAAAAAACAATATTTGATTCTTATATGGTGTAAATGTTTTCACTGAGGACAATATGCCAGAGTAAGAAACAAGTGATTTTGACCTCTATTCGGTCAAAACGAGCAAATATAACAAAATATTCCTATCGCAGTCTGGAAGTTTGAACATTGTTTTCATACATGATCCCCATATAAAGTCCCGACGATTTAAGGAATTCGGAATGCCTATGTTACAAAAGTAATCAATGTGACCTTGACAAAAGTAATCAATGTGACCATAACCCACTTTAAAAATAAAAATCTTGTTTTTTAGAACAACAAGAAAGGGATTAAGCTAGCTTACCTAAAAAAGTAAACACACATCCCTACAAACAAATGCCACACCGAATCTTGAAGAATAAAAAAATAAAATATTTTCAAATTCAGTTGTAATTAAAATTAAACATTACTGCATTGAGAAAAAATCGTTCATACAACAGGGCCATCTTTTTTATTAATTATTTAATTTAACTTTACGAACGAGAACGAATAAATAATATAGGAACAAAGGACGAAGATCACAAAAAGGAACCAGATCAAATAAAGGAAAAACTATTTATAGGGACTAGCGAAGTGGGCCTAGTTCCTTTATCGGAATAGTTCCAATGTGCAGTAGCGAATACAAAAAATGCAACAGCAAGTAAGGTTTTTTAAGTGTGGTACTATGGTTAATTTGAAAACTTATATTTTTTTAATTAAGAATTCAAATACGGTAAGTATAAATGCCCCTACGTGTACGACACATATTTGTGTGATGACATCACAATTTTTCTTTATGAAAAGCCCTCGGTTCGTTGCAAGTATTTTAAAAAAATTTAATTCAGAACATTTAGATATGCTGCACATAAGAGATTTAGTGTGAAAATAGAAAATTTTTGCATGCAATTTTTTCATAAATAACGTTTTTTATGGAAAAATATTGACTTTGAAGTGGTCACATAATTAAAACATTCTGATTTTTTTATTTTACTGCATTTTTTTTTTTTTTTTTGAAAATATTTTTAAAGATGTTTAAATTTGTTAAATAAAGTAAACCACGCACCGATAAAATCATTTGCATATAAAAAAATCACAAAAATGTTGTAAAATCTATCAAAAGTGGCAACAATTTTCACCAACATCAAAAAATATGTCAGCCACAGCAGAAGAACAGAGATGAAGGCCTATGTTGACCAGCAAACGTTTTTGGCACACAGCAGCACAGTGCAGTGTCAACATAGTGTTTATCTCTGTTCATTCTGTTGTGCCTGACATATTTTTTTGATAAAATATATTCTGTACTAATCGAACAATTGATTTGATATAATAAATCCCAATATTAATCGATATTTCCTGCTATACCAAGGTGTATGCCATGGTGTATTTAATATGGTGTATGCATCAGATACAACAACATACATTTTACAAAAACAACAGTGTTGTTTGTTGTAACATACTGTAAAATATTCCGGCCTTCTTCAATAAAGACTTTCGAAATCGAATCGTTTCTTTAGATTAATTCGCATTAGTGGAGTTTTTATTTCAAATATTTATTTATTTTAAGAATTATTTATTGTTTTCTACTAATTCTAGCAAACTCTTGATGCCACACAAAGCTATAACACCCTTTCAACATAGATGTGTTGGGTACAAAAACCAAGCATGATCAAATATACATTTCTAGAAAGAATGCCAAACTGAGGCTATTCCGACACAGTTTAAATTTTTTCGGCTGATATTTTTTAAATGTGTATTTAAAATTAAAAAACACACATTTAAATTTGTCTCTTATTTTTTATTCCACTGGATATGCTCGGTTCCATATGATGACAATCGAAAATGATCTACACATAGTTTAAATTATGGCAGGCCGGACTATTACTATAATATCTTTTACAATTATCCTGTTATCTCAGTCATAAAACTCTAGAAGGAAGGATTGTACAATAGACACCAAATAGGTCGATGAAGTGGCTAAGAAAATTATTTATTAAAATTATTATTTTATACATTCTTTTAAACGTATGTATATATTTTTACAAAGAATATTTAATAATAAAAATGAAAAAAAGAATTTATTAAAAGTCCTGTTTGTTTTTATTTACGGATTCGAATACGGTAAATATTCATTAATAACTAATATTGTGATTTTTTAGACGTCCATAAATTAATAAAAAGCATGTTTAGTATTGAACGTGTTTAAAATGTTTATTTGTTTTGTTTCAATCAATCAATTAAGCACATAAAAAATAACTACATATACTATTTAATATTATTTAATACAATAGTAGTGTACATGAATGCAGTAAGGCTTAACCTAACAAGCAACCTTATAGTTGCCTGCATATTATGGGAAATTGGACTTATCGGCGCATTCCATCTTGTACCTCAACCACAAAGTGTCTAAATTTTTAATCTTTTTAAATTCAATATTAAGCGAATGGAATGTCCGATTTAACCCTAACTCGGCACATCGTCGTCATTTTGCCAACTCGAAGTCAAGTTTGAAGATGGGACCCATCGGGCCACGCCATCTGGGGCCTCCTTAAATGAAGGATCAAATTTTTTAATCCAATAACAAGTGGAATGCCCTATTTGATACAAAATACGCCCATCGTTGTATTGGCACCTTCTAGTGTGATAATAGTAAAACCAAACATGGTACAATCATTCAAGATAGGATATCTTTTGACAACAAGGAGAAAATACACTTCTACCATATGCCGAAAGTGGGCATTTATGCCCAAAAGTGGGCCTACAAAATGTAAAATTTATGACTTGGGCGGATTTTGGGCATTTTTTCAGTTATATATAGCATTTCCAGATTAAATGAAACCTTTTACAAATTAAATGAAACCTTTTACAAATTAAATGAAACCTTTTCCAATTGGAATGAAACCTTTTACAAATAGAATGAAACCTTTTACAAATAGAATGAAACTTTTTCCGAATTAAATGAAACCTTTATTCTCATCCAAGGAAATATAATATTTGCAGTAATTTTAAATCAATATTTGAAAATTAAATCAAAGAATAATAACAAATATAGTTGTATGGATATGTAATTAACATAAATATTCTTTAATTCGGTGTGATTTTATTTAATATCTTTACTACATAAAACAATAAATAGTAATACAAACTGGAGTATTTCTTGACATTTTAATAAATAAATATTTTAGAACAAGAATTGAATACCCGGTCCTAAATGCGAAATACATATTTGATTTAATAAATTGTTGATGCTAAGGTAACTGCTTATATTAATGAATAGAGATGGGCCGTGGGTAAATACCCAAAGGGTAAATACCCGGTAAATTGGGTAAATACCCGGTAAATTGGGTAAATACCCATTTGTGGGTATTTATTTGGGTATTTACTATACTGAATCGGTAATACAACATCTTACACCCTATTTCCGGGTTTCTGTTATCAAATCGATTTAGAATGGATAGTTTTACGATACTTTAAAGACGTGAGTAAAAACTTGGGTAAATACCCGAGTTTTTACCCAAAAATTGGGTATAAACTCATTAAATGCCGAACCACTTGACATAGGCAGCCAAAATTTTACACACATGCTTCTAATGTCAAAGCAAATATACAAATTCAACATGGTGCCTGGGTCCAAGTTTTGATATAGCCCCCATATAACCATATCTCCCGATTTAAGGTATTTATTGTCTATTAGACGCATTTTACAACCAAATTGGCTGTAATTTGGCACAGAGTGTTTTTTTTCGGTACCAAATGTCCATGCAAAATTGTATGTATGTAGGTCCACGTTTACTGGTAGCCCCCATACAAAGGTACCCCTATTTTGAGTATTTACCCAAATATTGGGTATAAACTCATTAACTGCCGAACCACTTGACATAGGCGGCCAAAATTTTGCATACATGTTTTAAATGTCAAAGCATATATGGAAATCCAAAATGGGTCCATGTTTTGATAAAGCCCTCATATAACCGTACCTCCCGATTTAAGGTATTATTTGTCTATTAGAAACGCTTTACGATCAAATTGTTTATAATTTCATATCAATGCAAATAATAGTATGGGAAATGGGGTCTCTGGGTCCAAGTGTTGTTATAGCCCCATATAACCGTACTTTCCGATTTTGGCCAATTTGATTGGATGGAATTTGGCACAGAGAGTTCTCTCTGAGTACCAACTATCCATGCAAAAATATGTCTACGCTGGTCCACCTTTTCTGTCCTATATAATTATCCTGATTTTGGGTATTTATATATATTTATAAACTCTTTAACAGCCTTGACGTGTGTTCTGAAGACCCCATTTCCCATGCACGAAATAATGTTGATATTTTAACCATTTGTGTCAAAAATCACATTTTGCATTATGCCAAATTATAACCAATTTGATCGTAAAGTGTTTCTAATAGACAAATAATAACCTCAATCGGCAGGTACGGTTATATGAGGGCTATATCAAAACATGGACCCATTTTGGATTTCCATATTTGCTTTGACATTAAAAACATGTATGCAAAATTTTGGCCGCCTATGTCAAGTGGTTCGGCAGTTAATGAGTTTATACCCAATTTTTGGGTAAATACTCAAAATAGGGGTACCTTTGTATGGGGGCTACCAGTAAACGTGGACCTACATACATAAAATTTTGCATGGACATTTGGTACCGAGAAAAACACTCTGTGCCAAATTACAGCCAATTTGGTTGGATTTCTATATTTGCTTTGACATTAGAAACATGTGTGCAAAATTTTGGCTGCCTATGTCAAGTGGTTCGGCATTTAATGAGTTTATACCCAATTTTTGGGTAAAAACTCGGGTATTTACCCAAGTTTTTACTCACGTCTTTAAAGTATCGTAAAACTATCCATTCTAAATCGATTTGATAACAGAATCCCGGGAATAGGGTGTAAGATGTTGTATTACCGATTCAGTATAGTAAATACCCAAATAAATACCCACAAATGGGTATTTTCCCAATTTACCGGGTATTTACCCTTTGGGTATTTACCCACGGCCCATCTCTATTCATTAATATAAGCAGTTACATGAGCATCAACAATTTATTAAATCAAATATGTATTTCGCATTTAGGACCGGGTGTTCAGTTCTTTTTCTAAAATATTTATTTATTAAAATGTCAAGAAATACCCCAGTTTGTATTACTATTTATTTAGTTTTATGTAGTAAAGATATTAAATAAAATCACACCGAATTAAAGAATATTTATGTTAATTACATAGCCATACAACTATATTTGTTATTATTCTTTGATTTAATTTTCAAATATTGATTTTAAATTACTGCAAATATTATATTTCCTTGGATGAGGATAAAGGTTTCATTTAATTCGGAAAAAGTTTCATTTAATTTGGAAAAAGTTTCATTCTATTTGTAAAAGGTTTCATTCTATTTGTAAAAGGTTTCATTCCAATTGGAAAAGGTTTCATTTAATTTGGAAAAGGTTTCATTTAATTTGGAAAAGCCCATGTTTATAATCCGAAATTCGTGGAATTTCTGGACAACGACATTGTTTTTATTATTAGAGGCACAAATATGGTAAATTGTCACTGAAAAATTAAATCCAGTGATATTTGCGTAGGATTCCATATGGTCGGCCCTATCCGACTATTTGAATCCCCTCACTTCTTCTATTTTGTATAAACAAGTAAAAAACTGTCATCCGGTGTTTTCGATACCCTTAATCTGAAAATTGATGTACCAGAATAATTGAACCGATACATGCCATCTTTCGACTTGATATAGGCATTAAAAATATTACGATGGGCTAAGTTTGGATAAATATAGATAGTCCGTTCGCTTCAATTTTCAAAATATTGACCCTTTCTTGTGAATGTACAGAAATAGTGGACCGTTGTTTAAAAGTTTTTATCACAATAACATGTTTTTGCCTTAAATTTTGACTTACTGCCAAAAAATATAAAAAATGACAGAAAATATAATTACCAGTGATTGTAAACATAATCTATCACAACAATTATTTTCCATAAATAAATCGGTGATTTTTCAAATTATACGATGTTTTTTGCAACTATATGAGTGCAAAACATTACTTCTTACTGATTAACAAATTGTCAAAGCAGTAAAAAATACCTATTTAAGAGTTCAATGGAATTGGTGAAAGGTTTGTCGTGGGATATAACCTCAAGAACAGAGCATGGATGAGTTATGGTAGCTGGTCTACATGCTCAAATACCATCAAGAAAGCCATTTTATTTCTGAAAAAAGTTTCACTATAAGTATATATATTTTTTAAAAGTTACAGCAATATATTGAGTTTGCAATTTTAGTGGCTTTAGTTTTGGCCACCAGGTATAGATATCCCTTCCTAGTATATATCCCTACCGAAAAGAATCAAAGTTAACGCATGATTCATATAACGGTACCCCACATTATTCGGTATTTTTGTGATTTTAGTCAAGTTTTCGAACCAAATTGAGTGTAATTTTGTATTTGGGATTCTACTTGCCAGTCTATGTGGCCAACATTATATGTTGATAAGAGTGTCAGCGTCAGACGGGTGTGGTGCAAAGGAAAAAAACAGAAATTAATAAAGAAATCCATTGCGATATTGTCAGACAACGAATGATATCAACCGCAGCTAATCCTTTAGTAAATTCATTAAATTTATTTTATTTCATGGATTCAATGCTTTCGGTTTACGCGGTCGTTGATGTTTTACCTTGAGCTTGAACGAGTAATTGAACTTTAATTTTTGTTCATATTACAAAATTAAAGTTCAATTATAAAATTTCACTGGAAGTATACAGAGCTATTTTAAAGTTTTAGATATTTCAAAAATTAATAACAAATACAGCCATATCCCGTTCATCGCTCTCCCTTAAGGGGACCCCCCATTCTCGGTGTCAAAAATTTTTTTTGATTTAATTCGAATCTACTCTAATTCTAGAATGTCTCTACAAAATTTCAAGTGAAAATCTCAAGAACTCTTAAAGATATAGCCGATTTATTGTGTTAGCATCAAGTGACGGCTAAAGGGCTTCTCAAACTTTAAACGCGTTTTTCTCAAAACGAATGGCGGGCACGATAACTCAAAAACTAATAATCCAATCGGTTTCAAATTTTGACACGTTTCTCTGGGAGTGTGTAGCTCTCGTATGAACTAGGATAAAGCTAATCGGTGAAGATCTTCCTTATTTTTTAACTTAGTTTGTGGTAAAAAATAGGCGATTTTCCATAAAATTTTTTTCAAAGTTCCGCCATTTTGTTAATTGTTGTGCGAAGTCAATAATCCTAGTTCATACGAGAGCCAGACATGTCCTCTTTCTAAAACAGTTGGAATTTTCGGATTCCGATGTTCCAGTGAGGAGTTATCATGCCCGCCATCGAAAATATGGACTTTTCTTTGAACCCAAAAAACAACAACAAAACAACAACAAATTTTGGTAAATTATTTTTCTTCCTTTTTAAATCTTCAAATACATATGTGCCAAGTTACAAACCTTAACAAGCATTGGTATTCATTTACCAGCCCATTTAAAATCTTAAAAATAAAAAATCGAGAATGGGGGGGGGTTCCCTTAAGGCGTAAAGGAAATAAGAAGGACAACTTTAATAAGAAGCGATTCCGTTTTATTCCGAATACTATTTTGTCAGATTTCCTCTTTCACATAGATTGAATATAGCACTAGATCCATTTTCTTTTTTAACATTTTTTACAACCTTCAATGCGGATTATAAACATATTGGACTTTCCAGGTAACTAACCTTCAACGAATATATGCGTTTCGGCGGCGTGTTATTTGACTAGTCTTATTTTGAGCTAATCAGAAATAAATTGATGTCCATCCCACACATGTGTGACAAATCCGAAGCCAATGGAATTAATAGATTCGTTTTGACAAAATTGTTTGCAATTAATAAATGTTGGTTGCGTGTCTATAGATGACTTTTCAGTTCCCGATATGGAATTACGTTAATTGTCAATTAAATGATAACATAAATTCTGAGAACAGGCGATTAGACATACGCCCAAATATTAGATTGATTTATATTTCTACCTTCCAACGGCGATATAAAAAGTACATTCTTAGAGATTATGTAAGGTCGTAAGATTTCATTTGGATGACCATTTTGACCTGTACAAAATTTTATCTTATCAGCAATTTATTTCAAAATGTATTTTTAATAAAAAATAGAATATTAATACTTTTAGAATATAGAACATTAATATTTTCTACCATTTTATCCTTGAATAATGCAGGTAATTTTGGAAGACGGTCAAATTTAGTTGACAGGACATTAATCTGGGTGACATTAATTGACTTAAAAATCAAGAAATTAGTTGATATTTGGAAAAATAGTATACCACATTACATCAGATTAGTCGACAATGGGATTTTAACGTTAAAAATGGCAGGAACTTCGTTGTGACTCCAAAACGTTCGAGATATATTGAATATATGAGACATATGTAACAAAAATTGTATATATTAAAATCGAAGGAGTAGAAATTTCCAAGTCAAACTTGAAACCTATCTAAACTAAGCAGCAACAGATGGGAAAATTTGACTAAAATTTATTGAATACCGATAAATTAATACCTGGTCTACTTACTTACTTAGCTGGCTTGTTACAGAACGGTTGTTCCATAAGCCGAGCTTAAAAAAGATTTCCAAGCGCGTCGGTCTTGTACGCAAGTCCACCAATTTGGAAGACCACATTCTAAGATGTTGTTTTCTACTTGGTCTTTCCATCTAAATCGTGGCCTTCCCCTTCTACGGGAACCATCAGTAGGCTCATTTTTATATGCCTTTTGAACTGGGGCATTTTCATTCATCCGCACAACATGGCCTAGCCACTGTAGTCGCTGCAGCTCAATACGACTGACTATGTCGATGTCCGCGTATAAATTGTAATGCTCGTGGTTCATTCGACGCCGATATTCACAGTCGACGCAGATCGGCCCGTATATATTTCGGAGAATTTTTCTCTCAAACACCCCAAGAGCTGCCTCATCTGCTTGCGCAAGTATCCATGCTTCTGATCCATATAATAGCACGGGTAGTATCAGCGTCTTGTAAAGTGTGAGTTTGGTCTGGCGGGAGGTGGCCTTGTTGGCCTTGTCGAGTAACATGTGTTGTTTGGTGTACAGAGTGCAATTTCTGTTCACCTTTGCGTCTCGTATGACCTTTTCCAGTAGGATGTTAAAAAGATCACACGACAAACTGTCACCTTGTCTGAATACTCGTTCGGTATTCAAGGGCTCCGATAGGTCCTTTCCTACTTTAACTGCTGACCTTGTGCCACTTAAAGTTATACTGCATAGCCGTATTAATTTTGCAGGAATAACGAACGCAGACATGGCTTTGAACACCTCTGAACGGATAGGGCTGTCGAATGCGGATTTATAGTCGACAAATAGGTGGTATGTGTCGATGTGTTTTTCGTGGGTCTTTTCCAGGATTTGGCGCAGAGTGAAAATCTGGTCAATGGTGGATTTGCCAGGTCTGAAGCCGCATTGGTATGGTCCGCATTGGTATGTCTTCAATCGTTCACACAGCACACTGGATAGCACTTTATATGCGGTGGGAAGGAGACTTATTCCTGTATAGTTGGCACATATCGTCTTGTCTCCTTTTTTGTGCACGGGACACGGGATGCTGAGGTTCCAATCATTGGGCATGCATTCATCTAGTCAAATTGTGATAATCAGCTGGTGCATGCTCCTAATACCTGGTCTCGAGATCAAAATCACAATCCTGTTTAAAAACCCCCTACATTTATGAACAGTTTTTTGCGTGCCAAAGGGTTTTTGGAAATTCGACTTATAAGTGTACGAAAAGTACTAAAATTTACTAAATTTAGTTCTAATTGTATATATGGGAAATTACAAAAAATTTTTAAATTCCTTGAAGCTGAGGTTTGCAAGGTTATAACTCGCGATATATGAACATATTGCATATAATTAAAATTCATGTCTATAAAATGAAGTGTTCTTGTCAAAATCTTAAAATATTGGTAATAAATAAATAATAAGTTTGGTGGAAGCTGTGATGGTGGTAATGTAAAAAAGTGGGTGAAAATGTGTTGAAGCCAACGAGTTTTTTTGTGTTCGTTCCTGATTTGTGGCTAAACTACACAACGCACGCACATGTGATCTGTGACTAAGTTGCAGAATACCCCATGGACAATATGATTCTAATGTATGATTTTTCGATATAATCACTGCATCCACCAAAAAAGATGCTGACATTTTGAAGCCGGATTTTCGGTGTTTTTTTTTAATTTTCCTTATAATTAGGATGCGCATCCAGATAATGGACTAAATTAATTATAGGATTGTAGAACTCGTGGTTTTGCTTCGTTCAGTGTATATCTCATGAATGTGCTCACCGTAGCTTATTTGCAATTGGGTTCCAAAGACGAAAATTTGGTGCGTAAATTTTTATAAAAAACATATTTTTTGAGCCTAAAATTAAGAAAGTCCATTCAAATTCCGTGGAACCCCGCGTGATTTTAGTTTTTTTACGTGCTGGATCTAATGAGCCAATCCATGTTCAATTCCGCCCAATAAAACGTCGGATATAGGTACCTTGAATGGGGGAAAACTGCAAAAACTTATTTTGACAAATTCGCGTATATAATCACATTCATGTGTATTTCCATAGGAGATTACTGAAATCGGATGCGCATAAAAATCGTATGCACGTTGCGTGATTTTTAGCCATTTTTAGGGGTTTTGCATAGTAAAGTGCATCGAGCGGCACACTTTGACCGCTAAATTAAACATCGAAAAATTCATAATTATTGAAAGACATTGATTCGGTTTATACGAAAACCGCATGCGCATCAACCGATTTCAACTAATACGCGAATTACATGCTTTTAAATATTAATAATTTGTATGTATTGTAACTGCAATATATTTAGTCATTTTTACAGTCGAAACTGTTATCAGATGAATATACCGATATTTAACAATCATCTAAAAGAATTTGAAGAAAAAAGCGTCGCATATTTTAGAAGATTAAGGCAAAACCGTATTCCCTTAACCATTCTACAAAAAATTGAAAATTCAAAAAACATTTTGATTTAATTAAAAAAATAATTTATTTTATTTTCAGATATCTTCATGCTTCTATTTGTTTATCGCGACTATTAAACCGCGTTTCAATGTGATTTGACTAGTACTGCAAAGGAAACAAATGTGTTTAACCATTTGTGAAGAAATTCGCGAATTACAACAAATAGGAATTAATTTAATTTATATTTGAAATACAAGATTTAAAATCGCTATAACTTTTGTGCGCAGCATCCGAATTTGTGAACGCGAACCTATTTCGAATCAGCATATTTTTCTTAACCTATGTACCAAAAATCATGAATGTGCTCGCAAAAAATTTTTTCAAATTTTTTTTATGGAATTTTAAAATAATTTTGTAATTTCCCATATATTGCACATATAAAACTAGAATCTTGAAATTTTATAAGGAATACAGGTTGGGAAGTGGTGTTGATGTATGAAAAAAGTTTAAGAAATTCGTACTTATGTGTATAAAAAGTACAAAATGGTATTAAATTTGGTACTATTTGCATTTAGTTGAGTGTATAGAGGTGGAATCCTGAAAAGAGGTGGAATCCTTTAAAAAATCGTACTTATGTGTACGAAAAGTACTAAATTTGGTCCATGTTGAATTTATGTGAACAGATAGAACTGGAGTCTTCAAATTGGGAATTAAAATGACTGTTGGAGTGTAGAATTGAGGTAGTTTAGGAAATTCGTACTTATTGGTACGAAAGGTACTATATGGTACTAAATTTAGTAAATTTTGGATTTAGCTTGAAAGGATAGAGCTGAAAACCTGAAATTTGGAATTATGATTACTATTAAAGATTGAGCTATAGAGATATCTTTGGAATTTCATATTTAGGTGCACGAAAAGTACTTGCTGGTTGGTGTTGGAATATAGAAAAAATAATAAATTTGGTACCAGTTTACAAATTGCTTTTGTGTGAACGGATAGGGCTGAGATTCTGAAATTTTGAATTAATATTACAGTTGGATTGCAGGATTGAGATATATCGGTAGTTTTGAAAATTCGTCACTATGTGTACTAAATGGTACAAAATTTGGTACAATTTAGATTTTTGTTAACGTATAGAGATGGAAAACTTAAATTTGGAATGAATATTACAGAATTAATGTAGTCTTTTTACTATTACTAAATGGTACTAAATGTGGTACAATTCATTTTGTGTGAGCGGAAATCCTAAAATTTAGAGTTAAAATTAAGGTTGGAGTGTAGGATGAAACATGGATGTAGTTTTAAAAATGCGTAATTATATGCACTAAATAGTACAAAGTTTAGTACAATTTAGATTTGAATGAAATGATAGAGATGGGAAATTTATATTTGAAAATAAAATTACTGTTATATCACATGATTGAGATAGCGTTGGAAATTCGAACTCATAAGTGGTACAATTTGGATCTATGAGGACGGGTAGGGCTGGAATCCTGAAATTTATGATTAAAATTACTGTTGCAGTGTGGAATTGAGGAAGTTTCAAAAGCTCGTGCTTACATCAACGAAAAGTAACAGATGGTACTAAATTTAAATACCGTGGGAGTGTAGGAAAAATGCAGAATGGTACCAAATCTAGTACAATTTAGTGAATTCTTAAATTTGTACTTACGATTAATATTTGAAAGTAGGTTTGTAATATTGAATTGAATAGTTTGGAATATGGGTACAAAAAGTACATAATGGTATCAAATCTGATATAATTTTGGTGCGAAAAGTACTAAATTTGATACAAGTAGGACTTTTGTAGAAATAAGATTACTGTTAGAGTGTAGGATTGATGTAGTTTTAGAAATTCTTACTTATGAGTATGAAAAGTACTAAATGATGGAACAATTTAGATTTGGTTGAATCCTGAGATTTGGAATTTAGATTATTTTTGAAATGTAGTATTGAGCTATGGAAACAACTTTGGAAACTCAAATTTATGTGTACAAATAGTAAATAGAATAGAAAATTCACTAAATTTGGAACAATTTGGATTTGGGTAACGGAGAGCTGGAAACCTAAAATTTAAAATGTGGGTCACTGATGGAGAGTTAGGCAGAAGTGTCAAAGGGTTTTTTGTACTAACTGGTACTAAATGTAGTGGTGGTGATGGTATGGAGGTAGTGTTGAAAATGTGTACTTATGTGTTCGAAAAGTGCTAAATGGAATAATGTGGAACCTGTACGAATTTGCTGAAATATATAATTGTAATTCTGACCTATTTCTTTGTAATGGAAATATGAACGAGATTTCGGAAATTAGTGTTTATGTGTATGAAGAGTACTAAATGGATATTAGATGTAGGAATAGAGTTGGAATTCAGAACTATAATATGTACAACAAATTTTACAGTATTCACGATTTTCATATGCAATATTATTTTTTATATTCCCTTTCCGCATACGATGAGTAATATTACATTATTTTAAACCCAACTTTGAAAATCCCATTTCAAATTAATATTCAACTAATTTTGAAATTTTATTTATTTCACAAGTAATTATACGATTATACATTCCACATGACACCACTTTTATATTAATATCTGCAATACGAAAAAATGTATAGCAAAATTAAATAAGGTATGCAATCTATTAGTGTCTGTAAGACGTAAGACGTTGCCCATCGCCATACAAGACGCCATCTACTGAAAGGAATGATCGGTAACAGCAAAATAGTTTGCTTCAGAAATGACTTTCATGGCCTGTATCTTGCTCTATTAACACAAATAAAAGGATAAATATTGGTCTTTGACATAGAATCGGCAAATTGTATTTTGAAAACATTTGTACGCAATAACATACACATTTATCCTCCTACATAATGTTTCAAATAAAACATTTCACATTTTTAAATTTTGAATAGATCACAAAATAGTCAGACTTCCTATCTTTCATATGACATGAATGTAATTACAATACCTCCAGTAGTCCCAAAGTTATGAGACAAAAATCAGGACATTAAATTCTACATACAGTGGCTCCATCGCATAATCGGACAAACGTTTTTCTAATATAAATGTATTCTGAACATTAAAAAGGAGTTAAACATATATATTTTTTTATATTGGTAGTTTTCATTATATTAAGGTTCTGTTTACTGACGAAAGTAAATTTAATTTGCACGGATCAGATAGAAAGATGTATGTGTGGCGTAAGCCAAATGCTGAATTTAATCATAAGAATACAAAAGCCACTGTTAAGCACGGAGGAGGTTCTGTTATGGTTTGGGGCTGCATGTCAAGTGCGGGATGAGGCAATTTGCATTTTATTGATGGTAAAATGGACAAATTTGTCTATCTCAACATTTTAAAACAAAATGTAAAGCAAAGTGCAGACAAATTGGGTATCGCGAACAACTTTGCCTTTTATCAAGACAACGATCCCAAGCGCACATCAGGTGTTGCAAAGCTTTGGTTGATCCATAACTGCCCCAAACTTATACAAACACCTGCACAGACCTTAACGTAATTTAGCATATTTTTGAAGAATTAGCTAGGAGAGTGCATGAGAAAAAAATTTAACTCCTTAATACAGCTTAAGGAGGCTTTACTGGAATCGTGGAACTCCATAGAGCAGGAGGTATGCCAGAATTTGGTCAAATCAATACCGAAGCGTTTACAGGCCGTTCTGTACAACAAAGGATATGCAACTTAATATTAATTTCTCGATTTTTTGCATTTTTTAACATTGATACTTTGCTTTGTCCGATTTTGCGTTGAACACAATAAATTGAGTTAATTTTGTTTTTCTGGCGAAATTTACTGTTATCACTAGGAAAGTTGTTGTTTTTTGTATTGTTCAGAAATATAATTAAGTAATGTGTAAATAAAAGCGAAAAAAAAACTACACATTTAGACAATTTCTTTGATATGCATATCATTATTATATCTGACAACCACTTGTCCGATTATTCGATGGAGCCACTGTATATGAAATTTACGGTTACGGCATCAATATATGAAAGAAACACAAAACACGAGATGTGTGTAAACTGTTAAAAACTGCATTGTCAAAAAGATAATAGCTAAAAAAATCACCTTTATAGGTGTAATAAATATATAATGTCATTGTGCAATAAAAATGCAGAATTCCCTCTAACCATTGCTGCAAAATTCATAAAAATCGGTTAAGTATTTCCGGAGTTATTCGAATTTCAATTCTACTATGCTCCGAAATATACTTTCTGTTCGATGCTGGGCGCCTATTACCAAAAAATGAAACACATCACAAAAATCGATCTTGCAAAAATGGAAATTTTTTCTTCATACAGCTACAGTGTGTGTATGTGTAAGTAAATATTTTTTACATTGCATATGTGCATAAATCACATACAATCACACCTACATATCAAGCAACAAGAAATTGCACCTCGAACTGCCATTTGCCCCTACAAGTATGCTATAATTTTCATTATGAGACATTATGAAAAAAACAATTTTAGGCCTTTTTTAAAAGACAGATTTTTGCATGGTTTTTCATTTTCAGGTAATAGGCGACCAGAATCGAGCAGGAGGTGTATTTCGGACCATCGTTGAATTGAAATGCAAATATCTCGGCAACTACTAAACCGATTTTTATAAAGTTTCCAGATATAATTAGAGGAAATTCTGAAGTTTTATTACACACTGTCATTCCATATTTTTACAATTATAAAGGGTGATCTTTTAGTTATTATCTTTATGGCAACACTGTTTTTAACAGTTTACATATATTTCGTGTATTGTTTCACTGCCAATCATCTTCAGTTCGGGCTCTAATTTAACGATGAATAGTCATACAAATAAACAACCATTTCAAATCATTGATTTTTTTATAAAAATGCGTGCTCTGTTTAAGTGGTTCGCAGCCCGTTTCTTCAATGTTTATTAATATAGATATATACCGATTTAAATTTCCTTAACGACCTGGTAATTAAGCGACCGCAGCGTCATCTATTGATGCAGTAAATGAAAAATGTAATGTCATGGTTTTTTGACATAACTGTTGAACTACTGCAGATATTGTATTGTGCCATATGAAAGGTAGGAAGTCTGGCAATTTCGTGATTTAATTATAAGTAAAATTTAAAAAAAATATGAAATGTTTTATGTGAAAAATTATTTAGAACCTTAACTAATTTTTGGAAATAAAATTTGCCGTTTCCCTATCAATGACCAATTATTTACTTCATTATGATACCTTACAGGTCAGCTTTGAGATCCAATTACATTTGTGGTCTCTGTTATTTTTTAATGAATCCACGCCCATATCTGGTCCCCAAAACAAACATGTTTAAAAACCCACGACTTTATGTGTTACTCTAAAAATATTTATTTAAAAAATATATTTTTATCTAAAGTCTAAATGTAATTCCCGATGAAAATATTTTTAACAAAATCAGTCTTTTGAAACCTTCCTAAATATTTTTTTTTTAATATACAATTGTGGATTTTTTAATATTTTTGTTTCATGCGCCTATTTCAATAAAAATTGAACCGAGGTAAGATTGTCAATGAAAATGGGAACCATCACCGTTTATTAGCATTTCTTTAAATATTAAATAAGCAGTCTTAGTGTATTTTTATTGCAGCCATCATTCTTTAAGGACTACCAAATCAGTTATGTTGATTTTTTTCTTTTTTTTTTTTTTGAAATCTATTTCTTGATAAGAGCCCAAAAATGTTGTTCCGAATATCAAACCTGTTCTGGATGCCTGGTAGGTTTGAGCAATTTCTGAAAGAAAATATTCAGCTGAGCCTGACATCGTTCATCAATTTGTCCCTCTACACTACCATTGTATTAAGTACCAGTAGTTGAGTTATTTCTTATGTACCTTTTTCGTTTGTTGAAATAAAACAAATATACAGATTTAAAAAATACTAAAAATGTGTGTCTATTTATGGAGGTCTAGACAAATCTCTTAGTGGGGGTTCACAATATTAGTCATATTAGTCTCAAAAATTTGGTGGAATTTTGCGCAAATTTCACAAAAATACCAGGTGTCCAGAATGAAGTAGCTAGTTGCCCGCCAAAAAAAATTGAAAATTTTTTGTCTGGCAACACTCAACCCGCAAAAAAAGCGACTGCCTAAAAGTATGCAACAAATTTTATAATTTCTTTGCACGGCATTGCCAGATGCAGTTTTCATAAAAACCTGGAATGAAAAATAATGCACAAATTAGAAATATATATAAACATTAAATAATCCATACTAATAAAAGAGTAAAGTGACTGACTGACTGGTTTAACGATTCATCAACGCCCAGACGAAACGGCTGAAGATAGAACCTTGAAATTTTGGTCGAGGGTCATTCTTGGTCCAAAGACCATTTGTATTTTGCGAACCGGTAGAGCTAGAACTCCTAAATTTTAAATGAGGGTCACTGATAGAGTGTAGAATAAATATACCAAAGAGTCTTTTGGACATTCGAACTATAAGGTCGACATAAGGAGCTGGCTTTGGAAGCGTGTACTTATGTATACGAAAAGTACTATATGATACTATATTCGGTACAAATTTAATTTGGAGGTACAAATCGAGTTGGAATCCTGAAAATGTATATTAATAATGCTGTCGAAGTGTAGGACTGGGATATATACGTAGTTTTGGATTTTTTTACTTATGTGTACGAAAAGTACTAAATCGTACTATAATTGGTACAATTTGGATTTGGGTGAACCGATAGAGCTGGAACAATGCAATTGGGAGTCATGATCATTGTTAAAAATTTAAACATTTTACTCGAGTACAAAGGGTAAAAAATGACAACAAACTTTATATAGAGCCAAATTTCTTATATATGTATATATATATATATATATCGTTAGCTAAAATGCAAAAAGACGTAACTAAGAAAAGCATAATTGTGTAGGAGAAGCAAAAAACTGTTTGAATGAAAACTATAAACATGTCATGTGAAATGAAAAAGTATGCCCGGCAGGGTGATATTGCATATGACGAATAATAGACTATATTTTTTTAACAAATTTAGTTATTTAGTTTAATGGCAGTCATAACACTTAAGTAAAAATTTGAATTTTTTGTTAGTTACGCCTTTTTGCATTTATCAAATAAATCCACTTGTAGTTACGTCTTTTTGTTTTTTGTTAATAGAAGCTCCTTTTTTGACCGCAGACGTGTAAAACTTTGTCAACACATGTAGTTTATTGACATTCACAGTATTCATTCAAAAAGTAAATTTTCAATTTTTTGTTAGTTACGCCTTCTTGCATTTTAGCTGACGATATATATAGTCAAACTTGAAACCTATCAAAACTAAGCAGCAACAGATGAGAAAATGTGACCGAAACTTATTGAATACAAACTTATTGAATATATTGAATACAGAGAAATTAATACCTGGTCTCGAGATCAAAATCACAATCCTGTTTAAAAACCCCTACATTTATGAGCATTTTTTTGCCGGGAAATCGCATTCTGTGATCATACATCATATTTGGCCAGGACATGTAAATGAAACCTTCTAATGTCCAAACTATATGTAGGCATGTTAATATGGATCGGTACGGTACATAGTCAAAGTTCAAATAAGACAACGCCAATAGTCCAGAAGTTTTTTATTATATAAGCCAAATAACTTGATGGTGTTTTCCAACCAATGTGTAACCAAAAATTTCTCTTGCTGAGTAACCGTATCAATATATCCCAAATACCCGATACCCATGACGTTTACGCATGCCTTATTATAGTTCCATTGGGCACTGACGGATTATCACGACGTACTCGAAACGAAATTGCATATACACACGTCACATTCGTTTTGTTTGTTATATTCCCGTACATGGACCTGACGTAATCGAGTAACGGTACTTAATGATGAGTGAACGTAAAAGGTTGTCAACCAACATACAGACGCTCGAAATCAACAACGGATTATTTGCTCAGAAGGCATCCATCGATTCTGGTATTTTTATTTATAAATCTAAACCGTTCACCGCTATTCAGCGAGCGAATGACTTCATTTCTTCGTCACTTTTTGAGTTGATATAAAATTGGACTTGTTCAATTGACTCCCACAGACGACAGCTAAAACCAAACCAGTGGCAAGAGCTGTTATGCCATGTTAGAGTAGTGTGCTTCTTACGCTTCGTTCTACTCCGAAGTCTCACAAATACAAAATACTTAACCGTCGCCACATTGGACTTTATTTGGCAACTTGCTTCAAATTAACACAAAAATAATTTTGTTTATGCAATAAAGGGACGTTTTTACCGATATTATCTCAAGAAAATTAAATTAATTATATTGAAAAAAATATTTTTTTGAATACATATAAACGTAAAAAAATATTTTCTAGTGTTCATATTTAATGCTATGTAAAAAATAAAGTATGTAGTTGCGGCTTTGGTATCAAGGGATTTGAATCAATGCAACATAACTAGATACATTCGCACCTACAAAACATATCATAAAAAGCGAAATTCCGTTATTATCTGAGACATCAGCCCATCCTGGTAGACCAACTGTAGTGCAACAGCTAGTCGATTCCACAAACGTTTTGAACGAATAATAAATGATTTTTCGTATAAAGATGAGAAGATATAGCCGATTTATTGCGTCAGCATCATGCGACGACAAGATTCTTTCTCTAACTTTAAACTTACTTGCGGGCACGATAACTTAAAAATTAACAATCCAATCACCTTTTAACACGTTATTCTGTGCCTATGTATCCATGGACTCGGATATCGTATGGACTAGGATGCATGAATGGATGAGTCAAGATCTTCCTAATTTTCTAACTTGGTTTGTGATAAAAATAAGGGATTTTCCAAGAAATCTAATTTCAAAGATCCGCCATAGTGTTAATTTCTGTTCGACGATCGTAGTTCATACCTGATCCAGACATGTACTATTATGAATCACGTTAGAATTTTTTCGATTCGAAAATTCCTTAATCGGAAATCATGCCCGCCGTCGGAAAGAATGACTTTTCATTGTAAATTGTCTGCTTGTACGTTATATGGGGCCACCTTAAAAAATGAACAAATATTTATGAGCATACATTTCCGACGTATAATACATGTTTCTGACGTCGGAAACCCACCCAAAATCATTAGGTTTTTGACAAAATAGCTCTTTCCATTAATCAATTTTGAAATTACGTATGGTTTACTCAAATCCATATAAAATTTCAAATTTTTCTTCTTAAAAAAAATTGAATTTTTATCAGTTCTAGTGAAGAATATTCAGATATATGTAAGAATAATATACAGCCTTATTCTGGGAGATTTCTCGTATGTAAAAAATGTTTCGCTTTCACATTCCCGCCTTATTCTGAATTTATACATTCCGGGGCAATAATTGGTTGAACATGCATGGTTATCAATATGATTTCTAATTGCATTTTATTTGTTGTTTTCGAGTTAAAACTTTGCATACAATCATCTTAATATATAAAAGAGCTTAGTGTTAAGTGCGTGAGTGACTGACAGATCATCGCCCAGACGAAAAGGCTAAAGCTATAAGCTTGAAAGTTGTGTGTGGGTTGTTGTTGGTGTGTAGGCGTGAGAAAAGGCTGGGTTTTTGGAAATTCGAATATGATATCCTTTGTATTAAGCAAACGGGAAGAGCTGGAATTCTGAAATTTGGAATGTGGGTCACTGGTGGAATATTAGAAAGATGTACAAAAGGGTTTGGAAATTTGACCTAGAAGTGTACGAAAAGTACTAAAAATTACTAAATTTAGTTCCAATAGTATATATATTGAACATATGGGAAATTACAAAAATCTTTTAAATTCCTTGAAGCTGAGGTTTGCACGGTTATAACTCGCGAAATATGAACATATTGCATATAATTTAAATTCATTTCTATAAAATGAAGTGTTCTTGTCAAAATCCTTAAATGTTGGTAATAAATAATAAGTTGCGTGGAAGTTGTGATGGTGGTAATGTATAAAAATGTGTTGAAGCCAACGAGTTTTTTTGTGTTCCTTCCTGATTTTTAGATAAACTTTTTAAACTTTATAATTAGGATACGCATCCAGATTATTCGATTGTAGAACTCGTGATTTTGCTTCGTTCAGTGTATATCTCATGAATGTGCTCACCGTAGCTTATTTGCAATTGGGTTCAAAAGACGAAAATTTTTATAAAAAACATATTTTTTGAGTCTAAAATTAAGAAAGTCCATTCAAATTCCGTGGAACCCCGCGTGATTTTAGTTTTTTTACGTGCCGGATCTAATGAGCCCATCCATGATCAATTCCGGCAAATAAAACGGCGGATATAGGTACCTTGAATGTGGAACAGCAAAAACGTATTTTGACAAATTCGCGTATATAATCGCGGATTCCTTCGAATTGATTTCACATACATTCATTCTTGTGTTATCATATTCACGAATCTGTGTAAAAATAGGTCAAAAATATATTGATACGCGAATAATATGCGTATTTTATCAAAAATCGATTGTGGAGGCACATCCGCGGTTCTTAACCGATCCTTTTAAAATAGGTGTACTTTTGTGTATTTTCATTGCAGATTACTGAAATCTGTGCGCATAAAAATCGTATGCACGTTGCGTAATTTTTAGCCATTTTTACAGTTTTTGCATAGTAAAGTGCATCGAGCGGCACACTTTGGCCGGTAAATGAAACATCGAAAAATACATAATTATTGGAAGATATTGATTCGGTTTATACGAAAATCGCATGCGCATTAGCTGATTTTAACGAATACGCGAATTGCATGCTTTTTAATATTGATCAGTTTGATGTTAAAAATTATTCAATACATTAAGTCATTTTTAAAGTCGAAACTCTTATCAGATGAATCTACCGATATTTAACAATCATCTAAAAGAATTTGCAGAAGAAAGCTTCGCATATTTTAGAAGATTAAGGCAAAATCTAATTCCCTTCACCATACTAAAAAAATCGGAAATTCAAAAAACTTTTTATTTTAATTCAAAAATTAATTTATTTTATTTTCAGATTTTTTCAGATCTTGATTTTTCTTTTTGTTTTTCGCGATAATTAAACCGTATTTCAATGTGATTTGAATAGTATGCAAATAAAACAAATGTGTTTATCCATTTGTGAAGAAATTCGCGAATTACAACGGATAGGAATTAATTTAATTTATATTTGAAATAATTTGTGCGCAGCATCCGAATTTGTGAACGCGAACAGATTTCGAATCAGCATATTTTTCTTAACCTGTGTAATGGAATTTTAAAAGAATTTTGTAATTTCCCATATATAGCTAGAATATTAAAATTGTATATGGAATACAGGCTGGGAAGTGGTGTTGATGTATGGAAATGGTTTAAGAAATTCGTACTTAAGAGAGAGCTGGATACCTAAAATTTGGAATAATGGTTGCTGTTGGAATATAAAATTGAAATATGGAAGCATAGTGCTTATGTGTACTAAATGGTACTATATTTGATACAACTTGATTATTTGAGAACGGATAGAGCTGGACTCCAGAATTTTGGGATTAAATTTACTGTTGGAGTGTAGAATTGACGTAGTTTAGGAAATTCTTAATTATAGAAACAAACAAAAAGTAATTGCAATTTCGTACTTATGGACACGAGAAACACTAAATGGTTCTAAATATGGTACAATTAGTTTTGTGTGAGCGGGAATCCTAAAATTTGGAATTAAAATTAAGTTTTATTACGTAGGATTGAAACATAGAAGTAGTTTTGAAAATTCGTAATTATGTGCACTAAATGGTCTAAGTTTAGTACAATTTAGATTTGAGTGAAAGGATAGAGATGGAAAACTTATATTTGAAAATAAAATTACTGTTAGAGTACAGGATTCAGACCGTATTGGAAATCCAAACTCATAAGTACGAAAAGTACTAAATGGTACTAAATATGGGACAATTTGGATCTATGTGAACGGATAAGACTGGGATCCTGAAAATGTTTGTTTGTCCGATTGAGAGAAAATTTTGCACAGAGTACTGAATTAGGTCTAGATTGATGATTGTAAAATATTGTATTGGATTTTGTGTCGTGATAAATTTCGGAAAGCGCAATGTGTTGCAGAATAGCAAATGGAGGATGCCATGGTTGCTCAAGTACGTCCACTCATATACAGATCTTTAAAATATTTTGCATAATTTTCAGATTGGTACCCAAAGTTGTGAAGGGTATCATACAGTCGCCCCCGTCCGACTTTTGAACTTTTCTTACTGGGTTTAATCTGTGTAATGGAAATAAGAAAGATATTTCGGAAAATAGTGCTTTTGTGTATGAAAAGTACCAAATGGTAATAAGCTTGATATTAGATGTACGAATAGAGGTGGAATTCAGAAATTCCGTACAATCAATTAGGCAGTATTCACGTTTTCCATATGAAATATTTTTTTTATGTATTCCCTTTCCGCATACCTTCAAATAAATGGCGTTTATAACGCGAAAGCTGCGAAAAAAATCACGTGAAATTTATTACATTTTATAGAATAAGGTATATATGGTAATAATATTCAAATAAATGGCGTTTACTACATTTATTACATTTTATAGAGGTATATGACGTTTTCGACGTTTACACCTTTTTGAAAGTCGACAAAACATTAAAATCCGTAGGACGATTTTATATTCCATTAAGAATGATTTGCTTCCTCAAACATTCCCAGCAGGCAGGTTGAGTAAATTGAATATGGGAGGACATTTAATAAAGAACAATTTCGAATTGTATGCGTTCCCAATTTTCCTGTTGGGTGATTTTTAAAAACATAATTTGTCTTATTTATAATGACACTAGTATTACATTGGAACCAAATCAGCTGGGTTTGGTATTTAGTTAGAATCAAATCAGCTGGGTTTTGTTGTTACCTTTTATAACGTACCATGGCTGTTAGGTTGAAAACGTGTCCAAAGGCTTCAAAATACCGAATATTGGGGGGCACCGAAATATATATTTCAGAAACTTTTAATTGGAAATTTTATCTAAAATATCCAAACTCCAAAATGTGGACCTATATTGGTAGGGTGTAACATTTGCCTAAAATCCTCAAAATGCTGCTATTTAGAGGGCAGAGTTATATGAGGATATACCAAAAAGCGGCCGATATTGAAAACCTTTGGTAGAAAATACACAAAATCTAAGATATCATTATATGGGGAAAGATGCATAGATGCGAACACATATAATTCATTTTCGAACCGAACCTTTTAGTTTTATTTTTAGATACCTAGATACCGCGTTTAACATTAAAAATATCGAAAATTGGTATTAATAATTATGGGGGTTATGCCTAAATGTGGGCCGTTATAGACATTTTTCGAAGCTGACCTTTTAGTTTTGTAAACCACAAAATATCGAACATTTATGGTTAACGTTATATGCGGGCTACCCAAAAAATTCGACCAATATTGAATTTTAGCAGGATTTTTAGTTTGAATATTTGATACCCGATAATAACACAATGTGCCAAATTATAACGAATCGCTCAATTTTACACACCATCACACTGAAATAATTACAAGTGTTATTTGTGCAGGTAAGTCAAACCACTGTCTATACTTTATATGGTTGGAAATGATTATTTCGATGATTTAAAAATGGAAAAACAAACCAAATATGCCCTTCATATTTTGGTGGAGGAAAAACAAACCAAATATGCCCTTCATATTTTGGTGGAGGGCATACAAATACAATGTCATACTACATAAGAACGCTAACACTACTGTAATTAGAGGCGCACCCACGGTACCTAGATAATCGTCATTTTCATTATTGATCTCGGATATATCCCAGGTAATGTAAACTCGTCCATGTACAATGTAATGTAGAAATGAATGTTTGATAGAGCTGTTTTGATACCTTTGCTACGGAAATCATTAGAAATGCTTATACTTATCTGCATTTTCGATACGTTAGAAAGAGTAGTTTGAAACGTTTCATTTTATTTTCTTATTTCACTTTTATTTTTGCCTATTGGACTTTTCAAAAGACCAACGTGGTTATATCTTTACAAAAGAGGTTATATTTATTTGGCTTAAAATAATTTTTAAAATTATTGACTTAGTGTGTATTTGTACTTAATACCCTATGATGTGACATTAAAAATACAATCGAAATAGAGTTAGTGTTGATTATTAACTAATATTAATAATTTAATTGAAATAAACATATAAAGCTTTGTGTCCATTGTTTTATTATTATTATTATTTTTTTAATTTATGACATATCCTTTGCCAACTTGTTTTGGTCGTACATTGGGAATACAGTCGCCTTGATATGTATGTATATATGTTAATAGATGTAAACGTCGTTTATTTATGTTGGTGTTACGAAGTACTGTCCTACTCAGTGCTGAATCTTAAGTTCACATGACTCACACTTTCTCCACTTAATTTAGTCTAATGAGGTATTTGATATTCAATTCGATAAAATCCGGTTCTGATCACCTCCTTCGTAGTGCTCTGCCTCTCTTCCTATCCTTTTGAATTTGCCCATTCGGTCCGCTTATTTGGTTGAAAATAGAATTTCGTGTTATGTCAGCACGCAATCTGTGAATTCGAAGAAGTAACTTAATGCCGAATCTCGTTGAATTTAATTAATTAATTCTCATCGCACGCGTATTTGCGTGATCGTGAAATTGCCTGGCATATAGACAGGCAGTGCCATAACAAAACGTAAAACATATTTTTTATTAACGCTTAATGCGACGAGGAGAACAGCTTACGAATGTAATACATTGTCAGATTGAGTATTACATGCTCTTACATAGGAATACCGGAGCAGGTGTTGGGTGTTGTTAGCAGTAAGCACTGAGCGAGAATGATAATATTAGTTTTTATATATGTCCAGGTACTTGGTTTCTACGAAAATGAAATCCCTTCCCACTTTGCTAAATCGCGTGGCGAGGCGTGGATCACTGCTCGCATTTAATATGAACGTGCAAGCCGAGTATTCGCTCGGATGGAACTCCGATGCTCCCATGGATGCGTGTTTCAAGGGGTTATCATAGCGACACACTCACAGTCCTTTCATGCTTTGCTATTTCAAGTCTTATCTGATGATATGCAACAAATATTGTATCATTGAGGCATATTTATAGAGGTACAAACTAGAGAGCTCTGCGGGGTTAGATAGCGCCCAACTGTCTTGGCAGAATACGCAGATACTCGACTACTGTTTCTATTTAATTTGGAACTGAGTCGGCTGTTGGCACTATTGTGCCTTTGAAGCTGTTTGCTGGTGCACTGATTATCACAATTCAGCAGTCTTTTCACACCTCGCCTCACTCTTTTGATGCGATACGCAAATATGAAAGGCGAACTTAAAATTGCTAGTAATATCATAAAAATTGCCAGGTCGTTGGACTGTCGAAAATTAGCCGAGGCCAATCTGCTTTGTATCACAACCAAGCAGCCGAATGGCAGGTACGATATAAGGAACATAATTACAACGAGTACACTGATGCGTGCAGCTCTCGATTCCTCGCGGTACTTAAATAGCGAGGAGGCGTTGGAAAGTCTGTGTCGCAGGGATGACATATAACTCGGAGTCTTTGGCGAACCGTGTATAGATGGTATCTGTAACGAGTGATGATGAGACTGCAGTGATCCACGGGGATGTGAGAGTGTCTGCTGAAACGTCTGCGCCAACGAGTGAATGCAAGGCATGTTTTGGGGCAAACGACTTCCGAGTAAATGAGGGGAACACGTCCCAGATGGGGTATTGTGTGTCAACATAGAACTTCTTTGGAGATTTGGCGATGAATGCACCTGACGTATACCTTGGCCCCTACCTTCTCGATATACAGAATTCGAAGACGATATTAACCACTCTAGATTGCGAGCTGAGAAGTCCCTTTCAATGTCGCCACTTGGCGTTCGCAGTGTTAGTACAATGTTTTGTAGCTCGTTATTTGGCAGAGCATTGCCACGTGTTGACGCAATCAATGTTTTGTCACTCGGACTTTTTCGAAGATTCGGTGGCGTACATTTGGTTTGGTGTTTGTCAATTTTCATTTGTAATCCTTGGGATGAAGTAGACGACACTGAATTTCTATGGACATAAAGGTTGTTGGGGAACTGATGAGGTTGTGTAAGATTTATTGCACTTTGCAGAAGTGGGGATGATCCATTCTGACGCATTCTCAAACCATTTTCCCTGGCTTCGGTTATTATGCGCCAATACATGCCACAAACGAAGCAAAATGGCAGTAATATTATTAACAGGAAATAGGAACAAGAAAAGGCAATGCTGAAAATGTTACTTGCAGGATGGGAATTGAAGAACACTGATGTCTCGGGATCTGCACGCTTCTCCTTTGTTATAAATATTTCAGACTCGAAATCAATTTCTCTAAAAGCTGATAGAGCACCAAAAAGTATTCCCATTGTCCATGTCAGCCCTATCAATATCCACGACTTTACTCCCGATATGCGGCTGTGATAGCGCAAAGGATCTGTAACTGCACACCACGTATCGCCCACTATTAGCAAAACTGCCATGGCACCCAGTGCCGCCGCCATATCTATCGACCACGGCCGTGATGAAAGGGGGTGATTTGGCATGTGCTGAAATCGTTCATTGCCAGGGCCGAAATTCTGCGGCATAACAACATTTTCCTCCTCTATTTCAGTGATTACGAGAGATTTAGCCCCTTTGTCAATGGTTAGCTCATGACAGTAAGTGGCATTGCATTTATAAATGGTTTCAATTGTTCTCACACTATCAATACCGTTATCCTCGTATCCGTCGCTGATATTTCGCCTTAGTATGATACCTTCCTTCTCCACTAGTCTTCCATTGTGCCGAATTGTCATTTGCTGGTTGCCAGACTTGGAATAAAATTCAATGCTGTCATCGTTTTCGTCAGCCAACAAGAGATTCAATCCAGACTCATTAGAACCGGTTGTATTGCTTATACCATCGTCGCTGCCGTCCGTGCCATCGACACCACTACTACCACAACTCAGAAACAAGGTAGGTGCTAGTAAAACACAGCCAGTCAGATTTATTATGAGAAGATTGATCGTAAAGCGATTGGCCGTCGACCGCAGACCGGGTGTCGCCCAAAAGGCAGCCAGAGCCAAGAAGTTAATAACAAACGACACTAAGAGCACAGCTAATATCAAGAAGTCTATTGCCATTATTTAGCATTCCACAAGCAAACTGTTTGACGGAGCACGCTTTTACATTCATCCGATATTCGATTCTCCGCACGTCTCTCGGACCTCCTGTATCTTTTCGTATATTCACAAACAATATGATTACGTATTTTCAGACATCACTTTGGCGTAATTTTCCGCCACTTAACTATTCTAGAAACTGTAATTCCATTACTTGGCTTACGTTTCCAGACAATGTGTTCATTTGTCGCTTGGCTCAATTTAGATTTCTATTAAATTCTGTGCTTTTTTATTGTTGTTGTTGCTGTTGTCGACGCTATGAGATTTATATTTCAGACAATGCACGAGCGTCGTGCCTCAAACACAACACGTAATGTTTTACTAGCGAAATATATGAATATTTGTTTCAACACTGAAGTCGTCGTATATATAGCTCGTATGTACGTATGTATGTGAACATATACACGGGGAGCATAAACGGACACAGAATTGTCAAATGCTCTGTGACCGCCTTTGTCCGATGGATAATATGGCGATGGTTCGCGTTTCATCAATTGTTATTTGATATTTGTCAGTTTGCAGATCGCTTCTTCGTTCTTTTCTTTGTGTACTTTTTGATCGTTTCCGTTTTGTTTCTTTTTATGCCTAAAAGACATTGATGCACTTTTCGCATACGCTACGCGCCAACTTGCCGACAATGATCCGTACTCTTAAACATTTAAAGCACAACTGATAGTTGAGCGTTCACAAGTTGCCTTATGAGCGTGCACGAACACATACGGAGAGTCGAAGTGGGGACGCTGTAAGCAACTGCTCTCCGATAATGCTGGTTCCAAAGAGATGGGTGACGGTTTGACTGCCGTCGCAGATCACACAATTCACACGCTCATTCTTTGGATCGATCGCTTCTGTCGCCAATAACAATACGTATGGTAAGATTTCCTGCTGACTTGACTTGTTCGACTCTTGAGTGTCGTTCCAATTGTGACTCATATACTCTTATTTTTGTTTTGCGTTACCAGCAGCAACTAAAATCCACGAAGCTTGTGTATTATTTAATCGCTCCCTTCGGAATGGTGTGTTGCTCGCTGACCCAAACTGCTTCCGTTTTAGTGTCTCGCGAATCTCATCAAAATAGTAGAGACGCGACAATGGGTGTCGACAAAAACACACATCTGATTAATAGACTGATCTATATACTACGAGCATTTTTCGGCATGTGGTGGCAGTTTTCTCCCTATTGCGTCTGGACGACAGTGCCCCCATTTAATGTTTTTAAGTTTTCATTCAGAAAAAAAAGCAAATTCCAATATTTATACATAAGCGGAAAATTGAAAAAAAAAAATAATACATACTTGTTTATGGATGATTCATTGTTTATCTTAACACATTCGACATTTATTTACATATATAAATATATATATAGGTAGTAGAATGGTATATACTTTGAACGTACTTTGGCACTAAATTTTACTCTAGCCGATTCACATTGGCTATTGTAAAATTATTTAGCTTTCAACTCGTCTCGATGAACGAAATCCTGAAACACACATTAAAAGCCAAGGTTCGCCCCTGTGTAGATCGCTTAGTTTAAGTTCGAAGATGGGAAATATCGATCCACTCCTTTTGGTACCTCCCCGACAAAATAGTAATTAATTATAATATAACACACAATTAATTAATTATAATTAATTATATAATAACACACAAACGGACTATCCGATTTTAATGGAACTTTGTGAAACATATTATTTTTACCAAGCCTAGGTCTGGTAGGAAGATGATTGGTCCACTCCTTCTGGGTACCTCCCCCACAAAGGGTCAACATTTTCGATATTTATGAATGCAATATCAGGCTAATGGAATATCCGATTTGAACCAAACATTGCACAACATAATACCTTTACCAAGCCTAGATCAAGTTTGAAGATGGTACCCATTGGTCCACCTCTTTTTGGTACCTTCCCCACAAATGGTAAAATTTTCAATATTTATAATTGGAATGTCCGATTTGAATTCAATTTTGCACAACCTATTATCTTTACCAAGCCAAGATTAAGTTTGAAAATGGGACCCATTGGTCCGCTCCTTCTGGTACCTCTCTCACAAATATTCTACATTTTTATATTTATGAATCCAATATCAGGCGAATGGAATGTTCGATTTGAACCGAACTTTGCATAACCTATTATCTTTACCAAGAATAGATCAAGTTTGAAGATGGCACCCATTGGTTCACTCCTCCGGTACCTCCCCCACAAAGGGTCAACATTTTCAATATGTATCAGGCGATTGGAATGTCCGATTTGAACCAAGCTTTGCACAACCTATTATCTTTACCAAGCCAAGATCAAGTCCGAAGGTGGGACCCGCCTGCCCTGTCCTCTGGTTCTCTGGTACATCCTACAAAAAGGGTCAATATTATGTATTTGTCAGAATCGATCTTGGAATACCAAGTGTCTATATTAAAATACAATCCAACTTGATACAAACAAATGTGGAAATGAATATGGATAGTGACGTATTTACGTGAATGTGTGTGCATGGCTGATACAGCGGCCACATAGACAGTATTGAAATCCAGTTCCTATCAAGTTATGATACAAAGGTCAACCAACACTACTATATTTGCTAGAGAGTAAACGTAAATGAGCTCATTGAAGAATTTATGTCGACAGATATGTTTGCGCTTGAGTCTGATCACTAATGCTAAGAATTTCAGAAGACAGGTTTCTGGGGAATTCCATTGTAAACTGCAACAGCGTTATTGCGAACAACTTAGGATGGGGTAAACAATTACAATTCAAAGGAAAAACAACAGTGGATTAGAACCATTTGCAGGTGACAACGGTTACATAAATGAACTCTACAACACCAATTACAGTGGCAATCGAAAATGAAATTAAATTTAGTGCGGAAATTGGCAATCATAGTTTAAAAATTATACAGATTCCAGAAACACGGAGTCATCAGAACATACACTTGACTATTAAGCATGCATCGTAGAAAATGCACTTCTCCCTACTATATTTGCATTTGAAATGTCTAGTTCTTTAACCGTTGAACTATTATTATTTCTTTACACTTAAAAGTACTGAAATCAAGCTCACTTATAGCTGAAATATTCCATTGAGAAAACACACTTTGATGCCGATAACAATGTTGACACATATAAATAAACACTACAAATATGCACGTATGTACGAGAGTATTGTTTATTTGGCAGTCCCAATTTCAACACCCATCTGAATGGAGGCCCCCCAGTAGAGGGATAACATCTGTTTTACATTTGTTTAATGTTTTCATTTTAGAGCAGAGAAAAATAAGTTTGATTAATATATGTGCAAGGACTCGTGAATAAGAGCGAGGATATAGGAGAGTAGTGCATACATCGTAATTGTCATTTGTATTTATTACAGATTACAGCCCTCTGAGCATCGACTCCACAAGGGGAAAATATTATTATCTCCGAATATCAAATTTCCTACATGACCTTCTATATGATTCGGGTACATTTTCTTAAAGCGAATTGGCATATTCATTTATCAGGATTAAATACTGAATCAGGGTTTATTTTCATAATCAGGCTGAATTTACCATAATATATCATGGCAGGGTTTATTTTAAATCATGTATGTTCGAACAGCTTAATAAAATCCCAATAAAAAGTAATTAAAAAGTCTTAACCCATTCGAAAGCTATGACGCAATTACAATGATTTTTTTAAATAGATTATCATTTAAACACGGATTTAAATATATATATTCTTTTAATGCATATATAATTTTGAGTTCATACTCTATTTATAATCTATTCTTTAATTATGGATGAAAATATCTCAAGAATGATTCCTTTAAATTTGATCCAAATACTTCCATTATTGAAAATCTTACAGCATTTGTATTCAAAAAATGTACAAATGTTCCTGGTTATTGGTCGTAGTGTTAATAAGTAATATTTGTATGCAAACACATTATGGGGTATGGTTCGGTTTGGTGCCGGAATTTTATGAATTATGAGAAAATATTAAATCGTTGCATTATAGATACAATTCCATATCATATTAAATAAATGCCTCACATTTTAACACTATTAACATACATTTTTTATTAAAAAATAAAAACTGAATTGGTGGCTAACGATGCCAGGTAGCCCATTCTAGGTAAACGGACCATATACTGCAATATTTTAGTGCTTGTCTTCTTGGAGCGGTACATTATTTCATTATGTCGTTTTTTTTCGAACACTGATTACAATTGCAAATAATGTAATCTCCCACACTCAACATTTATGTCTCAAATGCTGTGCTCACGTCACCAATATACACACTCGATCAAAAGTCAAAAAGGTGTATAAAAAATTACCCAGAATAATTGCTTCCTGACAAAACTTTTTCGTCCCTTATCCGCTCAACTCGATCATGTGTTCGATTAGCAAAGAAATATCAGTTTATCCTAAATAGCCTGATCACTTATCGAATAAGATAAAAAGGAAGTTATTGAGGGCATCGTACTTCCTGAAAGGTCCTCTTCATTTTATTTCCCACACATGAATATTGTGAACGTGTATAAAAACACAATTTGATGCAGCGTTTCCAAATTGGCAGGATAGCTGCAACATACTCGTACATACATTTGTAAAGTACACATGCACTCCATACAAAATTACGTAAATATATATATATATATATGTGTGTGTGTGTTTGCTATATTTTCCCAAACATACGTCTTTATTGTAGAGTGGTGAGTACAGACAGGACGTTTCTGCCCCAAAAATAAAAAAAGAAAAAAAAAACAGAAAGCCTGACATCTTTTGGCGTTTACATTTTGCTTCTTTTCTGAGCACAGGTTAGTGAACCGAGTCGGCCGGGCCATGTGCGTCTGTATCCCTTCATAATTGTATCAATCGCCTTTCGTAATTGGAATAACACCTAGTGATATCATATTTCTGTCTCGAGCAATGATGATTTTTTCGTATTCACTTTTTGCAACGGAGATGCTTTTATGAAAGAATATCCCTGTTAAAGTGTATTAAGGTACATTCAAGTCACATAACAACGATCATACATCCAGGGCATAACTCAGTATGTTTGTGCTCTTTGTTTTACATATCAAAGGGAAATATATAAGTTCCGCTCTTGAACAATTTCATCCCACCGACACCTGGCAGAGCTGAATGGCTGTGTTATTTTGAAATATTTATCACAATGGAGCATCAATATAAGAACTGATTATTGATGATCCAGGATATTCTGACGATTTTCCACAGACTAGTATTTCTGGTTTCTTGTAAAGGGACACATACAAGGCAAACCACAAAAAATAAACATTGTTTATAAAACGTTAAATTTTCGCTTGTAGTTTATGTTTTATCTACATATGTCCAGAAGTAGTAAAAGTAAATGAAAATACCAATTGTGAGCGCGCGCGTGTTTGTGTGTGTGAGTGAATATGAAGTCATTGATACTACACCAATTATTTCATTAAATAATGCAGTTCCATTAGAGTCAATTTCCGAACATTTGAATAATTGTCACAGCGTCAAATTACATGTGCTATTGGAGAAATTTCATGTCGACGAAGTTCATTTACCTCACTTTGGCCACTTAGTAATAGTGGATAAAATAAAAAGAATGAAATTAAAGTCGGTAGTGAAGTCATGCTCTCTATCGAGCGGAAACTTTTTTAAAAAATCAAATAAAGAGTTGCAATAGTTTACCGAAAGCGTATGTATATAAGCTAACATTTTAGAAGAACAATGTTGTTGTAAAAAACATTGTCTGTTTTGAAATGAGAAAGAAGAACAACAAGTTTGTGATATTACACAATTTCCCAATTGCGAAGTTGCTTCAGAGCTTGATGTCCCAGATTTTACACACTTGCGTCAGTACCCATGTTTCGCCCTATCGATGCTATTACCGACTCATACAATATGGCTCACATTATGAAAGCGCTTAAGGGCTAAACAGAATGTTCGCGTTGAGCGTTTTTTGTTATCGCGTTAACGCACGCAAAAAGTTAAAATATATTAAACTCCGAAGGACAGCTCACATCAACTTCGAGCATTTGTGTTATCGTTTCCTTGTGGTTGTTGTATTTTCGATAACATATAACGCGACGGATAGCTCAACGCGAACATTCTGCTTAGCCCTTTAGGTTGTGGGTGCGGAACATATTTTTGAGGAACTCCATGCAATCCGAAAGACCTACTTCCAAAGCTCAAATAGACAATTTGGGGTGATTGACGTACTAGTCAAAGACTAGAACACATAAACATCTTTAAATTGCTATTGGTAGGGGATTTATAACATTCACCTTTGGACAGATTCCAACATGGCCATTCAATGCGAAAATACAATGGTGTCTAACTTCGAGGGCTATTATATATTATGCGGAGATAAATGGTCTTCATATATACTCGTTTCCTTTTTGTACTTTACCCTACAGTCAATAACCAAAATGATATACGTAGATCTATAACCGTTTTACATTTGTACCCATCGAAATATAGCGCTGTAATTCTTTAAAAATTGTATCTGAGCAAGATGTAAGTTCTCAAAATATGCATGTATTAAGGGAAAATATATTAAAAATGCTAGTTTAATGGGTGACCTACCTAAAAAATCACAGAAATGTTATTATTGCTTTCGAATGGGTCAATATTTTTTAATTATTTTTTTTTTAAGGGAACTAATTTTGAGGTTTCAGGGCCACGCTTGAAAGTCAGCAACCCCCTCGATTTTCCTTTGGTATAAAGTGATTCCGTTTGAATCGTGAAATATTCGAATATATTCTTGTTCGGAGATTGAGCCAAATTCATATGTATTTTGAAAACTGGAAACATATTCGAAGGTAGGTATTCAGACGACTAAAGATAAAGGATATATAAATATTTTAAGTTCGCAGAATTACAATGTTGGACTTTCGAATGCTATAAAGTTGTTATAGCTTACACAATTGTTCGTGCGTACGTCCCGCTTTGCTCGTAAAAAAACGATGTTTGTGGATGTCGAAATGCCGTTAAATGTACTGAGATGTGTCCACAAATTACAAATTGAAATCATTACTCACACTGCATCTTGATATTTGCATTTCCACAAAATTAAAATTACAAATTTGAGGACCGTCTTAATTTTTTGATTTTTTCTTATACGTGCAAAATTGTTCGAGTTGAGTTGTTTTTCCTTTTAATTAAACCCGGCCCGGCCCCAGGGTTTCTTGTATCGCATATTCAGATTTAGCAAAAGGTGTTTTTGTAAAGTCGGCATCTTATTTTTAAATAAAGGAGGATGGGGAAAGAACAACCACCAAGTCCCAAAGATACTTCTTCTGCACACGTATTAGAATGATACTAGTTAATGCTTCACCGCTCACGAAAAAAGGGAATACCTTTCTGATTTCAAAATAATAAATACAGTACCACAACAATTTCTCTCATGTGGATAAATTTTTTCAGATCTGTTCGTTGTAGCGACCAATAGATATAAGGCGGGAACCTTATATTATATTTGTGAATAGTCACTACAAACAATAGAGGGCGGTAGTAGAAAAGTAGTTAGATGTAGTATGTATGGGCTACTGGACTTCAATTTTCTGCGAAATTAACTGCCATGTCGGTGAAAAATTCTGCGAGAATATGAAGACCATGTGAATAGTTTCCATATCAGTGTATATAAATTAAAATAATTTAATTTAATACAAAGGTCATCTATACTCCTCTTGGCAAAAAAAAAAAAAAAAAAAAAAAAAAAAAAAAAAAAAAAAAACAATATAATAATTTTCTGTACTACTCGAACAATCGATTTGATATAAAACGTGCCAATATTGATCGATATTTTCTCACATACTGCAAAAATATTCCGACCTTCTTCAATACAGGCTATCGAAGTTAAATCGTTCCTTTATGTTAATTCCCATTTTTTGAGTTCTTATTTCATATATTTATTTATTATTTATGGTTTTCTACTAATTCTTGCAATTTCTGGTGCATTCTGACCTTTATTTTTTATAATAAGAGTGATTTTCTGAATGTAGGTGTACTGTACAAAATTTTGGTAACTTTGATAGATTTTACAGATTTTTTTTCAAAAATTTGTATCTGTAAATGATTTTATCGGTTCTTATTTTACATAATTAAACTAAATTAAAGAGCTATTTTAAAGATATTTTCAAAAAATGCAGTAAAGTAAAAAATCACACAATGTTTTAATGGCCGCTTCAAAGTCGATGTATTTTCATAAAACCCGTTATTTATGGAAAAATTGCATGCAATAATTTTCTATTTTCACACTAAATGTCTTAAGTGCAGTATATCGAAGTGTTCTGAATTAAACAATTTTCAAAAATACTTCAAATGAATCGAGGCTGGGCAAAACATTTTTACCACAGTAAATGTTTTAATTACGTGACCACCACTGTATATATATATACTAGCAAAGTGCCCGCTACTTCGTATGCGGATAGGGAACAGGGATGGAAAATTCAGTACCTTTTTACCCAAAAAAAGTACCGTGGTACCCCCGTGACCACATCAGTACCATTCCAATCCTCCATTAAACCATCATATATATACATTTTTTGGATTAGAATTTGTTATGGATTTGACCGGCAAAAGTATTGCAGATAAAGATATTGATGTGATTGCAATTTTTTCTTAAAAATGAATAGGTTTACGACTGATAACTGTTCATTAAATTAAATAATTAAACATTAAATTAATTTATCTGTTCCAATCTTTTTTAACCGGATATGTTTGTCAGATACTCAATTTGGCGTACTCTGTGCTATCTCATAGTCGTCGTGATTACTTCAATAATTTCAAGAGCACTTTGGAACTGAGGTATATTGACTTTCGAGAAAGAGGTAGTGAAATTAAAATTAGTCAATAGCATACATATTCAAATGCAATCGAAAGAAGCAAGAATTCTCAGTGATGATATCTTGAAAATCGATCTTTATAAAACTGATTAATTTTTTTATATTCTTGAAAAAAGTACTCTTTTATTAAAAAAAGTACTCTTTTGGTACTTTTTCACATTTTTCATTTTCCATCCCTGAAAGGGAATACAAAAAATATTTCATATGGTATCGTAAATACTGTAAATTTGTTGTACTATAGTTTGCGATTTAGTACTCTTCATACACATAAGCACTATTTTCCGAAATTTCTCTTACTTCCATTAAACAGATTAAAACCAGTAAGGAAAGTAGTAAAGTACCCCATGCTAAATTTCGTACAAGTCGAAAGATATATAGGGACTTTGGTACACCATTTAAATTAAATCGGACGAAGCTATATCTAAATCGGAACCGATTTTCACGATGTTTAACACACATCGTTCTAGACGTAATTCAGCACGCTGTGCCTAATTTCGTGTAAATCGAAGGATATATAGGGAGTTTGGTGCACTATTTACCTAAAATCGGACTAAAATATATATGGGAACTATATCTAAATTTAAACAGATTTTTCCCAATTTCAATAGGGTTCGTCCTTGGGCCAAATATGTGACGTATGCCAAATTTCATCCAATTCGGATCATAAATGCGGCCTGTACTTTGTTTACAATTTAACATGCATAAATCGACATAGAATGTGATTCTATGCATATAATGTGATTCCGTTGCCGAAATCGAAATTTAGTGCATTTGCTATTCTATTTACTATTCGTACAAATCAATTCGGGTTTCCATAGTTATCTCTATAGCTAAATACTACACTTCAACAGCAATCTAAATTCTAAATCGCAGGATCCAACCAAATCCAAATGGTTCCAAATATAGTACAATCATACTAATAAGTAAGAATTTCTAAAACTACATCTTACTCTCCAACATTAATCTTAATTCCACCAAAGTCCAAATTTAGTACTTTTCGTACTCATAAGTACGAATTTCCAAATATACCTCAATCCTTATTTCAAATAGTAATCGTAAGTCAAAATGTAAAAATTCCAGCTCTGTCTGCTCATCAAAAACCAAATTGTACCAGATTTGGTACCATTCTGTACTTTTCGTACCCATATTCCTAACTTTATCAAATCTACACTCCCACAGTAACCTAAGTTGCAACTTTCGGGATTCGAATTCTACCCGTTCACCAATGTCCAATTTGTATCACATTTTGTGCTTTTCGTACCCATAAGTACGAATTTCCAGAACTACCCAGTCATGTTATCCAATAATAACCTTTAGTCCACATTTAAGGATTCCAGCTCTATCCGTTCACCACACCCCAACAGTAATCCCTGCCCCATCCATTCACATAAATCCAAATTGTAGCATATTTAGTACCATTTAGTACTTTTCGTACTTTAAATTTGAATTTTCAACACTGTCTTTTTTATTTTCAAATATAAGTTTTTTATCTCAATCTAAATAAACTTAGTACCATTTAGTACACATAATCATGCATTTTCAAAACTACCTCCATATCTCAATCCTACACTCCACCCTTAATTTTGATTCCAAATTATAGGGTTCTCGCTCACACAAAACGAATTGTACCCTATTTAGTACCATTTAGTGCTTCTCGTATCCAAGAGTACGAAATTCCAATACTACCTTAATTCTGTGATTTGCATTCTAAATTTAAGTTTTCTATCTCTATCCATTCACGCTGATCTAAATTTAGTACCATTTAGTACACGAAATGACAAATTTTAAAAACTACCGACATATTTCAATCCTGCACTCCAACAGTAATATTAATTTAAACAAAATTTCAGGATCTCAACCCTATCCATTGGTACAATTTAGTACTTTTTGTTTCTATAATTAAACTACGTCAATCCTACACTTCAAAAGTAATTTTAATTCCAAAATTCTGGAGTCCAACTCTATCCACTTAATCAAGTTGTACCAAATATAGTACCATTTAGTACACATACGTACTATGCTTCCATACCTTAATTCTATATTCTAAAAGCAACCATTATTCCAAAATTTAGGTTTTCAGCTCTCTCCGTTCACCCAAATCTAAATTGTACCATATCTAGTGCCGTTTAGTACTTTTCGTACACACAAATACGAATTTCCACAGATGTCTCTATAGCTCAATCGTCAACAGTAATCAGAATTCCAAATATCAGGTTTTAGGCTCATCCGTTTAAGCAAAATCCAAATTGTACAATATTTAGTACGATTTAGTAATTTTCGTAAACTTAGCTATATATGTAGAATTAGAACTAAATTTAGTACTTTTAGTACACTTATAGGTCGAATTTCCAAAAACGCTTTTGTACATCTTTTTAACTTTCCATCAGTGACCCACATTCCAAATTTTAGAATTCTAGCTCTTCCCGTTCGCCTAATACAAAGGGTACCATATTTGGTACATTTTAGTACTTTTCGTACCCTTCTAATACGAATCTCCAAAGTCCCAGCCTTATCTCATGCCTACACCCAACAACAACCCACACTCAAAATTTCAAGCTTCTAGCTTTAGCCGTTTCGTCTGGGCGATGATCTGTCAGTCAGTCACTCACTCACTTAACACTAAGCTCTTTTATATATATATATATATATATAGCATAATTTTAGATGCTGATAAATTTTCGAAAAATGGTACATAGATGACATAATCCTCCTCTTTAACTTTGGCACGAAGGTCGTGAAATGTCTTAGTCACAAATCGAGAAAAAACATAAAAAACTGGGGCCTCATCCTGTTTTTAACCATTTTTTACTTTAAAGTAGACACATCTTCCACAAAAAGTTTGTAACGACAGATCAATAAATCCAAAATAATCAGGTTGCTTCATATTCTTTAATAATTCCCGAGTTATAAAGGGGCAAACCACCTGAAGGGAAAAGCGTTTTGATTATCGCTCGATTCGTTTGGAATATTTTTAAATATTTTTTATTCAAAATGCTTATGTGTACTGTGCTAGATCTATTAAGTGTGAGAACAGAAAATTATTGTGATATATAACGGTATTTATGCAACAAGTCAAATTTGAGAGGGACACGTAATTAGCACATCTGCCGTTAATTTAAAAAGGTATATACAAAAAACCGCTTCAAGTTAGCAAATTAAGTCTGTTGAACCACGATAACTCAAAAACTAATAATCCAATCGGTTCCAAATTTTGCAACGTTTCTCTGGGAGTGTATAGCTCTCGTATGAACTAGGATAAAGCCAATCGGTGAAGATCTTCCTTATTTTTTAACTTGGTTTTTGGTAAAAAATCGGCGATTTACCAAAAATATTTTTTCAAAGGTCCACCATTTTGTTAATTTTAGAGCGAAGTCAATAATCCTAGTTCATACGAGAGCCAGACATGTACTCTTTCTAACACCGTTGGAATTTTCGGATTCCGATGTTACCGTGAGGAGTTATCATGCCCGCCATCAAAAATAAGGACTTTTCTTTAATTGCAAAAAACAACAACAAAACAATAACTACAATTTTTTGTAAACTATTTTTCTTCTCTTTTAAATCTTCAATTATATACAGTGAGTGTAATAAGTATTTTGCCTCAATACAAATTTGACAAAATTCCAATTTATACGACTAATACCAGCATAATAAAGATGTAAAATTAATTCTGTATGATGGGATATGTCTGTGGACATATATAGATCTTATTTCTGCAAGAATCACGGCGAAAGATCTATTGGTCTCGAAGATATCGGCCAAAATCTATACCAACCCAAAAATGATTATCACAAAAAAGTATTTTGCTTTTTATTATCATTTTTGAAAAAATCATTATATAACACACGTTTTGTCTTTTTATAGTTACCATTGCGGGTAACCACATACTAAAAGCGATTTGGCGACGATTCCAATAAACCACTGAATTTTTTCGCGAATATTTGCTCACATTTACGTTCAATACATTCTCCAGCAATTTTTCATTTAATATATGGTAATTTCTCGTCCTAATCTCAAAATGACAGTATTAGATATCCCATATATATCCCAAATAACTTTAGAATAATAAAAAGGAGGTTTTGCAAAATATATCGCGAGGACAGGACCCTAAAAACTATTAAGGGGACCCCCCCATTCTCGGTGTCAAAAATTTTTTTGATTTAATTCAAATCTCCTCTAATTCTAGAATGTTCCTACAAAATTTCAAGTGAAAATCTCAAGAACTCTTGAAGATATAGCCGATTTATTGTGTCAGCATCAAGTGACGGCTAAAGGGCTTCTCAAACTTTAAACGCGTTTTTCTCAAAACGAATGGCGGGCACGATAACTCAAAAACTAATAATCCAATCGGTTTCAAATTTTGACACGTTTCTCTGGGAGTGTGTAGCTCTCGTATGAACTAGGATAAAGCTAATCGGTGAAGATCTTCCTTATTTTTTAACTTAGTTTGTGGTAAAAAATAAGCGTTTTTCCATAAAAAAATTTTCAAAGTTCCGCCATTTTGTTAATTGTTGTACGAAGTCAATAATCCTAGCTCATACGAGAGCCAGACATGTCCTCTTTCTAACACAGTTGGAATTTTCGGATTCCGATGTTCCAGTGAGGAGTTATCATGCCCGCCATCGAAAATATGGACTTTTCTTTGAACCCAAAAAACAGCAACAAAACAACAACAACAAATTTTGGTAAATTATTTTTCTTCCTTTTTAAATCTTCAAATATATATGTGCCAAGTTACAAACCTTAACAAGCATTAGTATTCATTTACCAGCCCATTTAAAATCTTAAAAATAAAAAATCGAGAATGAGTGGGGTTCCCTTAAAACCAAAATCCGACAAACAAAATATTAAAAAAAAATATCGCGAAACCCAATTTTTCAGACTTTGAAAACTTTATGGTCCATTAATATTGATCTAGAAACCAATATATGCGATGAAAATAGCAATAAGAAGGTCAGATTCTAAGATATGAACGGTTTTGTGGCAATAGAAATACATCAAATTTCGAAAACAAATAGATCGACCAGTTTATTCACTGATGCATTTTATTCGCAACTGATTGTGTTAAACGGATGTAAAATATTGAATGCGTCTTCGTCACCAGCTACCACAGTTTTTCAAAACGCAATAGTATTTGACGAAGAATGATGTTTTCTCCCAACTTCATGTACTGTTGGTAGTTTCTGTTGTTTTGGAACTGTTCATTTCTTTGAATCTGACCACCTTATTGCTATTTTCATCGCATATATTGGTTCCTAGATCAATATTAATGAACGATAAAGTTTTCAAAGTCACAAAAAGGGGCTTTCGCGATATTTTTTTAATAATTTGTTTGTCGGATTTTGGTTTTAATAGTTTTTAAGGTCCTGTCCTCGCGATTTATTTTGCAAAACCTCCTTTTTATTATTCTAAAGTTATTTGGGATGTTTTGAAGCCGCGACGACTATATCTAATACTCTCATTTTGAGATTAGGACGAGAAATTACCATATATTAAATGAAAAATTGCTGGAGAATGTATTGAACGTAAATGTGAGAAAATATTCGCGAAAAAATTCAGTGGTTTATTGGAATCGTCGCCAAATCGCTTTTAGTATATGGTTACCCGCAATTGTAACTATAAAAAGACAAAGCGTGTGTTATATAATGATTTTTTCAAAAATAATAATAGAAAGCAAAACACTTTTTTGTGATAATCATTTTTTGGTTGGTATAGATTTTGGCCGATATCTTCGTGACCAATAGGTCTTTCGCAGTGATTCTTGCAGAAATAAGATCTAAATATGTCCACAAACATATCCCATCATACATAATTCATTTTACATCTTTAGTATGCTGGCTTTAGGCGTATATATTAGAATTTTGTCAAATTTATATTGAGGCAAAATACTTATTACACTCACTGTATGTGCAAAGTTACAAACCTTAACAAGCATTGGTATTGATTTACCAGCCCATTGAAAATTGGGAAAGTCAGCCTTTGTATAAAAAATAAAGATGCGAATGGCCCAGAAATAGGTAGAATAGCTAGAGATCGATAAATATTTATAAAAACAAACAAAAATTCGAAATAAAAAACAAAAAGTTAAAAATTCACTTGAAGGTCACCTTTGACTTTGAAAGGCTTCGAGGAAGAAAACCAGTATTTTTGCAGTGAGGAAATGTCAATTTGTGATTTGTCAAATTTGTTATTGCAGTCAAAGAATTTTATCGAAACCAATGCTCTGTTCCCGTACTGCAAGAATCTACTCGATTTTACTAAAAATCCCAAAAGTTTAAAATCCCTATCAGGTCTTTTATTAAAACGAATATCCATGATCAGTGTTGCCAATTTAGCACTTTTAGTGCTAGATTTAGCACTTTTTAAACTCGTTTAGCATTTAGCACTTTTAGTTTTTCGATTTCATATTACGATTTAGTTTTACGCGATGAATTTGACTTTAAAAAAGATTGCTATTAGTAGATTGTTTATTTGATAAAAAAAATAAAATAAAGCGGTCCATTGGAATTTTCTGAAAATAAGTTTTTTATTCACCGACAATCCCGAATGCCAAGTTATAACCACTTGAGAGTACAGAACAGCACCAAAATAGAAAAATTCCGGGAAACATATATTTTTATAACCTTCACCACACTATGGTACAGGGTATTATTTCTTTGTGCATATGTTTGTAACAGGCAAAAGGAAACGAGACAGACACACGGTTCCTTTTGAGAATATGCATCGAATCACTTTTTAAGCCGATGTATACATGTCCGTCTGTAAATTGTAAACAAAGTACAACTCGCATTTTTGATTCGAATTGGATTAAATTTGACACCGCTCATTTATTTGGGGAAATAGGTTCAGATGTAGATATAGCTTCCATATATATTTTCTACCGATTTTAGGTAAATAGGGCACACAAGGCCCTATATAGTCTTCGATTTGCACGAAATTTGTGCATAGGGTAATGAATGAAGACCAGAAAGACGTGTGTTAAATTTCGTGAAAATCGGTTCAGATTTAGATATAGCTCCCATATATATTTTCGTCCGATTTAATGTAAATGGTGCACCAAAGTCCTAATTAATCCTTCGATTTGCACGAAATTTGGCATAGCGTACTTAATTGAGTCTAGAATGATGGGTGGTGAGTTTCGAGAAAATCGGTCCAGATTTCGATATATGTAGCTCCCATACATATTTTCGTCCGATTTTATGTAAATGGTGCACCAAAATCCCTATATATCCTACGATTTGCTTGAAATTTTGCATATGGTACAGAATTAAGTCTAGAAAGATCTATGTTAAATTTCATGAATATCGGTTCAGATTTAGATATAGCCGATTTTAGGTAAATAGTGCACCAAAGTCCCTTTATATAATTCGATTTGCACGAAATTTGGTATAGGATACTGAATTGAGTCTAGAATAATGAGTGAAATGTTTCGGAAAAATCGGTTCAGATTTCGATATAGCTCCCAAATGTACATATATACTCACCCGATTTTGCATTAATGGTGTACCGAATTTCTAATGTTTGTGCGATTAGCACGAAATTTTGTACAACGTATCAAATTGAGACTAGCATGCCGTTATTGTGTTTTGTTGAAATTGGTGCAGATGAAGCCATAGCTTCCATATGTATTTCGAAAGGGTGTCTGATTGAAATTGGTTGATAATTGTCTTGGTTTGCTAACCTCCAAAATCCCGCAATGTGAAATTACAGTTACTTTGGGGTAATGGGGTACTGCCGTTAACCAGCCACCCCTAAATATGTACATATATTAATAATTTCTGATAAGGAGATTTTTTACTCAATTTGAAAAATCAAATTAAAGCCAATTCGATTGTATAACGTGTTTATTAGGGCTACGCTTAATAGTGGATCAATGTTGATAATGTTTAGTAAGAAGACTTTCTACACAGGGAGAATCCGAAAAACAAAACCGCATATTAGATTGAAAAATGTGCCCAAAACCTTAAAAAAATTAAATATTGGGCATGGTGTACACAAAAAAGACCGATATATTTAATTTCCAATACCAAATGTCCTAGGAGTAGTGCAATATATGGGAAAAATTCCAAAGCTCTGTTTTCAATATTGCGACCTCAATCAGATTGACATGGCTAAATCGACAAGGAGTAGCCTTTAAGAATAAATGGGGTCTCTGATGAATATTTCATTATTACATATTAACAATTTTGTTCATTTAATTTTTTAGCACTTTTTTCTGGCACTTTTTTAAAATTTCTAGCACTTTCTAGCATTTTTTTCAACAAATTCTAGCATTTTTTCTCAACAGAGTTTTGGCAACACTGTCCATGATCATTTGTGGTCTGTTTCCGTACTGTAAGAATCTACTCGATTTTACTATTTTCTTCGATAGCATAAAGATTCTTGCAGTACGGAAACAGACCACAAATGATCATGGATATTCGTTTCAATAAAATACCTGATACGGATTTAAATCTTTTGGGAAAACGGAACTTTAACAACTTCTGCCGAAAGAGAGATGTACCCAATTTATCTCAAAAAAAGCTGGACTATCTATGGTTCTTAATTGACCGCATTGAAATAGGTATAGATCGATGTATTTTTAGGGTGCACACCGAAATCGGATGCGCGTTAAAAGCATATGGACTTTTCGGAAATTCGCGTTTTATGAATTTCAGGGTACTTCAACACATCTTAGCCGTCAAATGATATTTCCAAAATATACATGGATTGGAAGATAAACTTCGGGTAAAATAAAAGAATAACCCCAAACATTTTTTTTCTGAAATTGTTTGTACCTTTTTCGCGATTATTATAATATATTAATTTTTTTATTTTACGAAGGAAGATATATATCAACGTTTTTGTTCAATATGATAGACGTAATTTTAATATTTTTTTCTGATGCCGTACCACGAAAACATAAAATCCGATTTTTTGAAGATGGAATATTAAAAAATTTGCATACAGTGCTGCTCAAAACATTTGAAACTAGAACTGCAATGCAATATTAATTGCAGTACTAGAACAAATGCAATATTAATTTTTACTTATGTTTAAAAATAGTATTTAATAAGCCATCTTTCTTTCTAAATTTTTCTAAACATTTGCAACAACTTAATACACTTTCATTTCTCCCTTGCCTATGGTAATATTTCGAAAGTTGTATAACTTTAAAAAGAAGATCAACTAAAAATAGACGAGAAAAACAAATCCATTTTATTGAGTTGGTTGCATTATTTGGTAACCAACTATGGGTTGCAATAAATATAATGAGCACATTAACAAAATAGTCGACGATTATAAAAAAGTGTATCCAATAAAGAAATATCTGAATAAGCCCTTAATTTCAATGAAAAAACTTAACTCGCCTTCATTTTGCAAAAAATATATATTCAATGGTATTTGCCGAAGTTGAAATGTACTATCTTTTCTGTAGTATCAAAATATAATTTGCACAGTGTACTTTTATTGTTCACTCATTCATTTATAATTCATACCATTTAATAAAATTCATGACATACCATTTGTTATTTATAATTCATAACATTTTATTGCAAATACATAACATTTAATTTCAAATTCAAATGCTCTTATTATTAATGAAATACTAAGAATTACAAAAAATATGTTATCAGTTGCAAATGAATTATTAAATTTTCACTATTTTTTTGAATTGCAATTGAAGTAATTCGAAATTCAAATGATATGATCGAATTACAAATGAATTGTGATGAATCGCAATTGGAATTCTCAAACTGAAACAAGGTGTAGTAAATCACAAATAAATCACTTACCAAAATAATCGTTTGCAAAAGATCCAACCGATACTTTATTGTTACAGCACTCGATTTTTCCATAATACCGAATTTTCAGTTTATAACACAGAAATTTCCAGAAAAAATAAACCATTTTAACAACAGAGACAAGCGCGTCTTGTCCACCTTCACGTTTTTTGACCACGACGAGGAATGAAAATCCGTCATCACTGAAATTCGCTTATGTATTTACTTTAAGCTGAATATGAGAAATACAAATCAACTATGTCGCATCTTCTGTGGTATTTTTTAACCGCACTTATAGACCGATTTCATCTTCAAAATTTTGAATAATATTGTTATACCTATACAAATATTACTTTGATTTGACACTTATTTGGCATTTTATTTCTACAGCATAGGAAGCGCACGCGATATTACAATAACCAAAATATATTCATGCACTTACATTAATTTGTGACTGCAAGGAAACACAAAATAACAACAAACACATTTGCACATTCCTTTTCTTTTTATCACTTTAAAAACTGGCGGCAGTTCCTTCTCCAGATAGTCCACTTTCTAATTGAATAGAAGGTATAAGACCATAAACCATATGCGCGAGATAAACGAGATTTTCTTATAATAGAACACGTGGCGAGTTAAGCGAAAGTTTAACACAGAGCCATTTTGTACTTTTTTTAAGCCCGTAGGCGTGATTAACTCTGAAATGCGTCTTCGGACGGCTCACAACGTCCGAAGATGAACTGATTCCTTTTCCTTTACGTAGTACGAGTATAAAAGCACCATCGCCAACATTCGCGAATGTATAAAATGAACACCCGACCACATTTACATTAAACCGAACTTCCGCAGCACAAATCAAATATGTCGTCGCTCTTTTTGTTTCTATTAACCACGGATTTAAACGACGCTTTTAACAAGAATAACTAATATTTCGCAAAAGTTTTACTTTTAGTTGTTTGTTCATTCAAATTCGGGGATTAATAGATCGATGAATGTTGGAGGAATTATTTTACTGCAATGATTTATAAAGCGTTTACATGAACATCTAATAACCTTATTGAACATTGTTTGTGTGTTTAATACTGTGGTTATTCCGTTTGCAACATCGCGAAATATTCGTCGGAGAAATCATATATATATATATATATATATATGAGTTTTTATAAACTATTTTGTCAAAGTAAAGTCTTTGCAGTTTCTGCTTAAACTTTGTATAGGGATAGAAATTTGGAATTTAGAGTTCTTACATCTTAACATGTTAACAAAAAATATATTTATATAGTCATTATAGAACTAGCATCAATTTATCTTCAAAATTATTGGTTTAATTAACAACAGCCATTGTTTTGTATTGAATTTTCTGTAAATTATGGTCCCTAGTTTTTAAATATAGGTAGTCATTTTAATATATTCGTGCGTTCCCACGCCTCACTTTCCCACCCCTGCCGACCGAGGGGGCGACCTCCCCTTTCGTAGGGATCGCGTACGCATCATAATCCGCATTATGATGGAATATGAGAAGGGATAGAAAACCAGCTACAGAAATCTACTTCAACAGCCAGTTAGTTATTAAGTTGTATTATTCATTTAAAAATATGATTATATTAGATTTTATTAGGTCTATATTCATGCAAAAGTCTACGTTAGAATACACAGAATTGAAATCAATACACATTTTACTAAGTGGATCTCCCATAGAATAATTTGTGCGATGAAAATCTACGTATAATGGTTGATAATATCTACTTGATCGAAAAGGAACATTTATTCTAATGGATGAAATTAGGAAGTCTGAGGGTATATTACCGCTTAGTATTTTAATTACTATCATAGTGTTCAACATAATACGTCTACTTTTTAATGTTGGCAATCGAATTAATTTTAACCTGCTAGTGTAAGAAGGCAACACAAAGTCACTATTCCAATGTAAACCTCTCAGCGCAAAAATTAGAAATTGTTTCTGCACTGATTCAATTTTATCGGAATAAATTGTATATTGGGGATCCCATACAACAGAACCATATTCTAATATGGGTCGCACAAGAGATGTAAAAAGTTGTTTTGTAATGTAGGGATCAGAGAATTCTTTAGCCCATCGTTTTATAAATCCTAAGACACCGTGGGCTTTGTTTACCATAGAAATAACATGATTATTAAAATTTAATTTTGGATCCATTAAAATACCAAGATCAACAAATGAATCAACAGTTGATAAAACAGTACCATTAATATTGTATTGCCTTGTTAAAGTAGAAGATCTGGAAAAACACATATGCTTACATTTGTTTAGGTTTAAATCCATACAGTTTAATTCGCACCATTGAAAAAGGTTATTTAAATCATTTTGAAGTAAATCAGCTTGCTTCATGGAGTTATGGGTGATAAACAACTTGACATCGTCAGCATACATTAGCAATTTGGAGTGGATTATTGCATTTGGTAAATCATTTATAAATAGAAGAAAGAGGAGTGGACCTAAATGACTTCCTTGGGGAACGCCGGAAGGAACATTAATGGATTTGGAGAGACAATCATCAAACAAAACTACCTGTGATCTATTTCTCAAATAAGATGATATCCATTTAACTAAATTTATACTGAAACCAATTTGATTTAATTTATATATTAAAAGTTCATGGTTAACCCTGTCAAAAGCTTTACTGAAGTCAGTGTAAATCGTGTCGGTTTGATTACGCTGAATAAAACCTTTTATGACGGTTGAGGAAAATTGAATAAGATTGGTAATGGTTGAGAGGCCACTACGAAAACCATGTTGATATGGGCTTAAGATTGGCTGAACTTTATGAGAAATTATATCAGTAATCAGTTTTTCGAATAATTTTGGAATTGCACTTAATTTAGCAATTCCTCTATAATTCGAGACATTAGTTAAGCTACCAGATTTGTGTAAAGGAACTATATAGGATTTCTTCCAGAAGGTCGGAAAATGACTATATTTCAGGGAATAATTAAACAATAGCGTTAAAGGGATAGCTAATGTATCTGAACAGTACTTTAGAATTATGCTAGGAATGCCATCCGGACCTGGACTTTTAATTGATCTTAAATTACGTAGATTTTTAGAAACATATTGACTTTGTAAAAAAGGCATAGATATTTGATCTATCGTCGATAATTTATAACTATATGTATCTTTATTTGGACAGGGTGAATATGAATATGTTGTAGCGAAAAAATTTGCAAAGCACTCTGAAATTTCAGAGTTTTTCTCAAATGTCTGATTATTGAATTTCAAGATGGTGGGCTTTGACGTAGCTTTTCTTTTTATATTAACAAAGTCATAAAAAGATTTAGGATTGGATTTGAAATTAAGTTTAATCTTGTTTAAATAAAGATTGTAAAGTTTTCGGGACTCTGACGTATATTTAGACCTTGCGACAGCATATTTAGCATAATCTATAGAGGAGCCTGATTTTTTATATTTTTTAAAAAGTTTATTTTTATAATTTTTAATACTTGAAAGCCCAGATGTGACCCATGGATATCGTTCCGAGTTTCTAACTCTAACAATGGGAACACATTCTAGAATAAATTTATTTAGGATATCATAAAATTTATATACTGATAATTCTAGATCAATATGACCCTTACAAATAAATAATGTGCTCCAATTTACGTTTGAGATAAGTGCGTTTAACTTTCGGAAGTCAGTTTTATTATAATTAGGAACAGATTTAAATGATATTAAAGAATTGTTGGTAGCTAAATTATTATGCATCATGGATATGCATAATGTAGGATGGTAGTTATCTTCGGGAGTACATACTGGAGGTATTCTAATAATTTCAAAATATTGTGTATAATTCACAAATGCTAGATCTAGAATTCGATCATAACAATTTGATACGCTATTTATTTGATAAAGATTTATGTCGCTAAAACGATTTACAATTTCAAAGGTATATAAGTTTACATTTGCATCAGATGTCAAAGGTGTTAGAGCCTCAGAATCTGGCAATGAAAGCCACTTTACGGACGGCAGATTAAAATCGCCGAGAACTAATATTTTGTCAGAGTCATTCATTTTGTTAGTGATTGAATTTATTGCTAACAAATGCTGATTATAAATATCAAGTTGCGATGAGGGAGGAATGTATGAGCAAGTCACAAATAATTTAAAATTTTCTAATTCAATGGATATGCAAATAAATTCGATATCAAAACAGTTTAATTCAATTAAATTAGTGGAATATTTGGCATCAACTGCAATAAGGACGCCACCACCTTTTTTAAGAACTCTATCTTTTCTAAATATTTGATATCTAGAACACAAAATTTCACTATTTAACACGGATGGTTTTAACCAAGTTTCAGAAAATACTATAACATCATAATTAAACCCAAGGCTATCAGAGAATAATCGAGTTAATTTTGTGTTTAACCCTCTTACATTCTGATAGCAAACATTGAGAAACATATTTAGTTTTTTGGCAATATTTCAGCCCTCTGAGGCAAATGAGCTAAATTTTCAGATCTTTCCAGAAATTCCTTTACAAATGCATTAGCAGGCCAAAATTCTCTCGAAATTAGTCGATGAAACATACTTTCTTCTACTACGATTTTAAAAGATGATCTACTTTCTGAGAAAGCAGACCGGAGCTTATAACAACGTAGTAAGAAATTTCCATCGATTTTTGATTTTATATAATAATTTATATCCTCAGCCGAGGTATCTGGTGCAAACCTAGATACAAATACCATTTTCCTGGTGGGAGCCATAGATAATGGTCTTTGACCAGGTTGGAGGGAATTGCTAGTGCCAGCTACGGAAGACGCATTAGATGATTGAACTGATGATTCCCGATTTCCGTGAGTAGGTTTTGAAGTCTTTTCCAGACTAGCACTACTTATACTCACAGATTTTGGATTTATCACTTCATTTACATCCTTAACGATTTCCGAGGCCGAATGTGACGCAACACTAGCATATGTCTGGACACAATCAGTTTCCGTTGTATCTGTGACATTGACGGAAGGTGATTGTGGCACTGTATTCCCAACAGAAACTGTGGGTTTGCGACTAGGCACGACTTTATTGGGAGCCTTTTTCGCAGACCTTTTACGTTTCTGCCCAGACACAGACGGTGATGATACAAATTCATCAAGCTCTTGGTACTTGTCGAACAAATTCGAAAAATTCTCAAATCGTTTTGATAACGATGTAAATTCCTTTTTCATCGAACCAAGCTCCGACTGCAAGTCTTTTACAAAGTTATAAAAGTCAGCTGAAAGTTTTCGACAATGGACACAGCACCAACGGACACCAACATTATCCCTAATTGTGTCCACTACTTTTGCATTAATTCGAGCACATTTAACGTGCCATTGATTAAGGCAAAACCAGCATGTGACACACAACTCATCATCTACGGAAATATTACATAACTCGTAAGGACAAACCATTTTTATATAATTATTATTATTATTATTTTTTAAATAATTTATGAATTTACTGGAATTTCTATCCCTTTAATTTCTTATGAAACACGCAATTTGGCAACTCTGTTTTGAGATGTCAAAATAACAAAACAAAATAAAATTAAAAGAAATGTTACAACAACAATATAAGCTAATGCAACAAAGGAACAAATTGGGAATGGAATCAAAATGCCAATAAGAATTAAAAAGATTAATTAATATTAGGAAAAATATGTTATATTTCACACTTCCAATTATATCAAAATGCACAAAAATTATTTCACAACACTTTTAAACACCGTTACCACAAAAACACAGATTATATTGTTAGAAATTAAATATTTTTTAAACGAGCACAGAGCACCACAAAATTAGTGA